>NC_091443.1:86156686-86416555 GCF_964237555.1 Oryctolagus cuniculus
CCAAGTTTTTAGGCATCCTGCTTTTAGGGAATGACATCAGACATTTACAGATAGCTGTTTTGGAGCAGGCATTTGGCATAGTGGTTAAGGACACTGCTTGGGACTCCCACATCCCATAGCTGAGGGCCTGGGTTCGAGTGCTGACACTGCTTCAGATCCAGTTTCACACTAACTCACACCCTGAGAGGTAGCAGATAATTTGGTCCCTGCCACCCACATGGGAGACCAGGGTTGAGCTCCAGGAGATGGGCAGTCTCTGTCTCTGTGCCTTTTAAATAAATAAGTAATTTTTAAAAGATAGTGGCACTTTGGGACCAGCGCTGTGGCACAGCAGGTTAAAGCTGCGGCCTGCAGCGCCGGCATCCCATTTGGGCAATGGTTCGAGTCCCAGCTGCTCCAATTCCGATCCAGCTCTCTGCTATGGCCTGGGAAATAGTAGAAGATGGCCCAAGTCCTTTGCCCCTGCACCCATTGGGAGACCCGGAAGAAGCTCCTGGCTCCTGGCTTCAGATCAGCTCAGGTCTGGCCATTGCGGTCATTTGGGGAATGAACCAGTGGATGGAAAGACTTCTCTCTCTCCCTCTCTCCCTCTCTCCCTCTCTCCCTCTCTCCCTCTCTCCCTCTCTCCCCCTCTCCCCTCTCTCCCCCTCTCCCCCTCTCTCCCTCTCTCTCCCTCTCTCCCTCTCTCCCCCTCTCCCTCCCTCCCCCTCTCCCTCTCTCTCTCTCAAGATTTATTTTATTTATTTGAAAGACAGAGTTACAGAGAGAGGTCTTCCATCCACTGGTTCACGCAGTATACATTTTAAAATAGTCATTGTATTCGCTAAAAGAAATTTATTTATTTGTTTGAGAGGTAGACAGACATGAGCTCCCATCCTCTTATTCACTCCCGAATGACCACAGTGGCTGGGGCTGGGTAGAGGCTGCAGTTGGAAGCTGGGAACTTTATCCAAGTCTTCTTGGATGGCAGGAGCTTGAGCCACCACCTGGCTGTCTCCCAGGGTCTACACTGGCAGGAAGGTGGGGTCAGAAGCTAGAGGCAGCTCTTGAACCCAGATAACTCCAATACGGAGTGCTTAACTACTTGGCCTAGCACCATCCCCCTGCGTGCTTTTTCTTTCTTTTCAGACATCAGTACTTTATCTCTCTTAGATTTTCACCTATTCAGTCTGTGCAGAAGATGGAAACTAGACTTCTTTTTATAGAAGGAGTTTTAAGTTACTACTACATAGTTTTTGTCCTGGCCTGCAGCTGAATTAAATTGATGATTGCCTGGGTTTGGTTTGTAAGACATCTTAATACATCCGTTTTTTGTGGGGGAGGCTATTTTAAGGAATTCAGTAGAAACTCAGAAATCAAAAATAAATCTGAAAAGGAATGAAGGCATTTTTTAATGAGTGTAATTTATTTAAAATATTATATAACCATATTGCTTAGTTAAACTAAGAAAAATTAATACTTGAATCAGATGGATGGAAAAGTACAGTTGCACACAGGGTACAATTTCAATTTAGTTACAAGGTTAAGTTGGGCTTGCTGATGTCAGTGTTGCTAACATTCATTCCTTTCATGTGTATTTTTAAGTAATTTATAAAAGTAGAATACCTTTTTCTTTAAATAAATACAAAAGGGTGTTTTAAGATAGTATTGTTTCAGTTTTTGAAGACTTCTTGGGCCATGCAGCCTGTTAATAGTGACTTTTTGCTTTTTTCCCCCCAAAGGTTTAGGTTATGCTGATGTTGAGAACCGTGTACCATGTAAGCCAGAGACGGTTATGAGAATTGCCAGTATCAGCAAAAGCCTCACGATGGTTGCTCTTGCCAAATTGTGGGAAGCAGGGAAACTGGATCTTGATATTCCAGTGCAACATTATGTTCCTGAATTCCCAGAAAAAGAATACGAAGGTGAAAAGGTAGTGAAACTCACAGTTCATTTTACTAGTGGTGTGTGACATGGTTTATGCTGAAGTTGATAGTTAAAATATTCCATACAATTCTTTGGTTTGTTTTTAATTAGTATTAATAAATTAGGTTATTTTTTAAATTCAGAAGGTACTCGGGTAGGTATGTTTCTGAAATTTGAAGCCAAGGATCTGAATGTGATTATTTTTCCAGCACCATTTCAAAATGGAAAATATTACCAAGGCATTATTCCAAGGCTCCTAACTTTTTATTTTACAGTTTACTGTTGTAATTGAATTGTCACTTTTTTACAATTAGGTTTCTGTCACAACAAGATTACTGATTTCCCATTTAAGTGGAATTCGTCATTATGAAAAGGACATGAAAAAGGTGAAAGAAGAGAAAGCTTACAAAGCCTTGAAGATGATGAAAGGAACGATGGTATCCGACCACGAGAGGGAACTGAAAGAAAAAGGAGGCAGAAATAGCGACAAGAATGACTTTGCTAAACCTAAGACAGAGCAGGACCCTGAAGCCAAAGGCCGGAATTCAAAACCTGGCAAAAAGAAGAATGATTTTGAACAAGGCGAATTATATTTGAAAGAAAAATTTGAAAATTCTATTGAATCCCTAAGATTGTTTAAAAATGATCCTTTGTTCTTTAAACCTGGTGAGTGTTAATTCCTTCTCTTAACAAAGTTGTCATTATTGAAGTGTTAATTTTTGGGAAATCCAAAATGATCCCATGTTGAGTGTGTTTGGTGAGGCTGACAGTTGTGTGAGGCGGCGCAGTGCTTGCTCTTTTGCCTACCATCTCTAACAAAGGCTGGCATCCAGGCGGGTAGTTTAGGGTTAGCCTCGTTTAGAGGTTTCCGAGTATCAAGATTTTCATGGATAATTACAGAATAATAGTTCACTCAATAAAAATGTGGATCACTGTTAACATGATCAAATATTGCTGATATTTTAGTATTTAGTTAGAATTTAAGTTCCTCAACTAATTTTGTGCCTTCATTTCTTAAGTAAGTGAATATTCATCAATTTAATTTTATTTCCCAAAAATTGACTGTAAAAATAATTAGCTTTGCTTTTGTACATTTTTTTATATAATGCCTTTTTTTTTTTAAAGATTTTATTATTTATTTGAGATGTAGAGTTACAGACAATAAGAAGAAGACAGAGAGAAAGGTTTTCCTTCCGTTGGTTCACTCCCCTAATGGCCACAACTGCCAGAGCTGCACCAATCCAAAGCCAGGAGCCAGGAGCTTCTTCCCGGTCTCCCACGTGGGTGCAGGAGCCCAAGCATTTGGGCCATCTTCTGCTGCTTTCCCAGGCCACAGCAGAAAGCTGGATTGGAAGAGGAGCAGCCAGGACTAGAACTGGCAACCATATGGGATGCAGGCACCGCAGGCAGAGGATTAACCCGCTGCTCCACAGCAACGGCCCCAATATAATGCCTTTTGAAACCACTTAGTATCTTTAGATTTACCATAGGCTTATGTAGTTTTTCCATTGTCATTTTAAAAGTTATTTTACTGTGAACAAATATTATAAAGGTATAATTAATAAGGACCAAAAATATAATTATGGATTTTGTGTTTTAAAATAAGTTTCCTACTCAGAGAAAAGAGCAGAGTCATGTGCGTTATAAGTATACTAACCATTATTGTATTCTCATGTTTGGGACATGGAGTAAGCAGAGCCATTGAAAAGTTAGTTTTGTTGATTTATCTGCCGTGATGCTTTTCTAAATGCTAGAGTAAAATATTCTCAATTTAAAGGCATGCCAGTTTTCAGTGGGAAGATATTTTATGTAATTTTGAATAATGTTTTCTTTTTTTTCTCCCCTTCACCCCTTGCAATGATATCTCAAGGTAGTCAGTTTTTATATTCAACTTTTGGCTACACCCTACTGGCAGCCATAGTAGAAAGAGCTTCAGGATATAAATATTTGGACTACATGCAGAAAATATTCCAAGACTTGGATATGCTGACAACTGTGCAGGAAGAAAACGAGCCAGTGATTTACAATAGAGCAAGGTAAACGAATACCTTCTGGCATGTTTAGCTATGTCTCATCTTAACACTTACGTTATCACTTCAAGTTCAGAATTTCCCTGTTCTCTAGTCCAAGTTACC
The DNA here is from genome assembly GCF_964237555.1 of Oryctolagus cuniculus. Classification (NCBI taxonomy): domain Eukaryota; kingdom Metazoa; phylum Chordata; class Mammalia; order Lagomorpha; family Leporidae; genus Oryctolagus; species Oryctolagus cuniculus. The sequence continues at coordinate 86,160,727 of NC_091443.1, forward strand.
TTACCTCGTTTTGGGAGCTTTTCTACTTGTCTGTCTTTCTGTCTATAAAGTGAGGGAAATGAAGCATGCTTGTAAAATGCCCCAAGATCTTAGGTGAAAGACAACATTTATAATTCAAGCAGGAGAATGATTAAACCAGAGTTGTACCCATCCTGGATATATGTAATTTGCTCTTTAAGCATCTGTTTTCTTCTGTTTTAGTGGATGATTAGTTTACCTTCTTTTGTTTGTTTTAATGTTTATTTTGAAATTATTTATTTATAGAAAAGTAGCAACAGTAGTTTAAAAATCCACCAAAAATCACCAGATGCTGTCATTTCTGCCACATTTGCATTGTCTGTCTCTATGATGGTGTTTGATGAATCCTTGCAGACGTGGTACCCTTTACCTGTAAATATTTAAATATGCATTTTCTAAAAAAAAAAAAATTTGGGAAATTAACATTGATAAATCACTTTATAAATCTCAATCAAATCTTGCCAATTGTTCTTAAAATGTCCTTTACAAAGAGAAGAAAAATATTTTTCCTGGTCTAGGATCCAGTCCAGTTTCCTACATTGAGCTTAGTTGTCATGTCTCTTAGAAGTTATGTCTATTTAATCAGTTATTGGTGTGATATTTTAAGTGCTTTGTTGAGGTGGTACCTGTCAGCTTTCTCCACTGTACAGTTACTATTTTCCCCTTTGATATTCACAGTATATTTTTGGAGAGATATTTTGAGACTATGTAAAAATCCTGTTTCTCATCAAACTTGTTACTAGTTTTAGCATCCATTGATGATTCTTGACTGAGTCAGTTATCACAATGATGGTTGCCAAATGATGGCTTTCTGCTTCCATTATTCAATACAATACTTGTTAGTTGGCATTCTGTTATAAGAAAGTGCTTTCCTTTTCCTTTACTTATTTATGCATTTAGTTGTTCATATCACTCATGGATTCTTATTTTAGTCAATGAGTTAAAATCTATTACTGTCATTATTTAGTATCATTTAAAACATTAAGTATATAATATATTTAAAGAAAACTGTAAGGATAAATGGTTATTAGGTTGCTTACCTGTATGTGTCTACTTTTTTTTTTATTTAAGATTTATTTATTTGGCCGGCGCTGTGGCTCACTAAGCTAATCTTCCACCTGTGGCACCGGCACCCTGGGTTCTAGTGTCGGTCAGGGCGCCAGGTACTATCCCGGTTGCTCCTCTTCCAGTCCAGCTCTCTGCTGTGGCTCGGGAAGGCAGTGGAGGATGGCCCAAGTTCTTGGGCCCCTGTACCCGCATGGGAGACCGGGAGGAAGTACCCGGCTCCTGGCTTCGGATCGGCACAGTACTGGCCATAGCGGCCATTAGGGAATTGAACCAACAGAAGGAAGACCTTTCTCTCTGTTTCTCTCTTTCTCACCGTCTATATATCTCTCTCTCTCACTGTCTAATTCTGCCTGGCAAAAAAAGAGAAGATTTATTTATTTGAAAATCAGAGTTACACAGAGAGAGGAGAGGCAGAGAGAGAAAGAGAGAGAGAGAGGGAGAGAGAGAAAGTCTTCTACCTGTTAGTTCACTCCACAGTTGGCTGGAGCTGATCTGATCCGAAGCCAAGAGCTTCTTCCCAAGGACTTGGGCCATCTTCTACTGCTTTCTCAGGCCAGAGCAGAGAGCTGGATTGGAAGTGGAGCAGCCAGGACTCGAACCGGTGCCCATATGGGATGCCGGGACTGCAGGCGGCAGCTTTATCCACTATGCCACAGGGCTGGCCCCATGTATGTGTCTACTTTCAATCAAAGAATTTTTTAATATTTATTTATTTGAAAGCAAAGTGTCAGAGAGATGGAGAGACAGAGATCTTCCATCCACTGGTTCACTCCCTAGTTGGCCACAGTAGCTGGATCTGGGCCACGTTGAAGCCAGGAGCCCAAAATTCCTTCTAGCTATTCCACAAGAGTAGCAGGGACCCACGTACTTGGCAATCTTCAGCTGCTTTCCCAAGTGCATTGACAGGAAGCCAGACTGAGTGGAGCAGCCAGAACTCCCAGTACCCCACTATGGGATGCTGACATCACCTGCTGCCAGCCCTTAATCACAGGATTTTATGTTGAATATGTGTGTGTTATAACAGTGGACATTAAAATATTCTTCTGATTTGGATAATGTAGATTCCACTGCATATCATTAATAAGGGTAATTAATGTTTTGGAGGGTACTGCACTGTGGTGCAGAGGGTTAAGCCGCTTCCTGTGACAGCAGCATCCCATATTAGAGCACCAGTTTGAATCCCCTTTGTCTCACTTCCAATCTAACTCCCGGCTGGTGCACCTGGGAAAGCAGAGGAAGATGACCCAAGGACTTGAACCCCTGTCACCCACACTGGAGACCTGAATGGGCTGCTGACTGCTGGCTCCTCTGTTGTGGCCGTTTGGAAAATGGAGAATGAACCAGTGGTAGAGGATCTCTTTCTCTGTCTTTCCCTCTCTCTCTCTCTGACTCTGACTACCCAAAAAATTAATAAATATTTTTAAAAGATTTTCTGTGTATTATAAAAAATTATAAAAATTATAAAAAATACTAAGTGTTATATAATTAAGATAATTGACTATTTAAAAATATCTGGGTTTAAGTAATGTTTATAGTAAGTAATTTTAGACATTTTTTTTTCGTCAGGCAGAGTTAGACAGAGAGAGAGACAGAGAGTTATAGACAGTGAGAGAGAGACAGAGAGAAAGGTCTTCCTTCCGTTGGTTCACTCACCTAAGGGCTGCTATGGCCAGCACTGTGCCGATCTGAAGCCAAGAGCTGGGTACTTCCTCCTGGTCTCCCATGCGGGTGCAGGGACCCAAGCACTTGGGCCATCCTCCACTGCCCTCCCGGGCCACAGCAGAGAGTTGGACAGGAAGGGTGGCAGCCGGGACTAGTACTCAGTGCCCCAACCGGGACTAGAACCTGGGGTGCCAGCGCCACAGGTGGAGGATTAGCCAAGTTAGCCACGGCACCGGCCAGACATTTCTTAATTATAAGGATTAAGATTTAAAACGTTTAAGCTGGTGCAGGTGTTTAGCCCAGCAGTTTAGATTCCAGAGTGTCTTAGTTTGTCCTGCCTCTGGTTCCTGACTCCAGCTCCCTACTAATGCGGACCCTAGGAAACAGCAGTGATGGCTCAAATATTTGGGTTCCTATCACCCAGATGGGAGACCTATGTTAAGTTCTGGAATCCTAGCTTTGGCCCCACTCAGCATCATCATTATGGGCACTTAGGGGCTGAACCAGTGGGTAGGAGCTTACTCAATCTGTCCATCTATCTGTCTCTGCCTCTCAAATAAATAATTTTTTAAAAATGTTTTAACACATTTGAGCCATGGTTTCTCTCAGTTTTCTTTTAAATAGTATTTTTTTTTAATTATTTATTTGAAAGGCAGCGTTACAGAGAGGCAGAGAGAGAGAGGTCTTCCATCCGCTGGTTCACTCCCCAGATGGCTGCAATGGCTGCAGCTGCACCAATCCGAAGCCAGGAGCCAGGAGCTTCTTCCAGGTCTCCTATGCGGGTGCAGGGGCCCAAGGACTTGGGCCGTCTTCCACTGCTTTCCCAGGCCATACAGAGAGCTGGATCAGAAGTGGAGCAGTTGGAACTTGAACTGATGCCCACATTGGATGCTAGCACTGCAGGCAGTGGCTTTACCTGTTACACCACCGCACCAGCCCCACTGTTTAATCTTTTAAAATTTGTCTTATACTTTGTAGTAATGGAGTGGTTTGGTATGATTTCAAGTTTTAAGTGTAATTTATGTTATCTAAAACAGCCTGGGGAGGGCGTTGTGGCATAGCAGGTTAAGCCACTGCTCAGAACATCTGCGTTCCCTGTCAGTACCTGGGATGGAGTCACCTCTGCTTCCTGTCTAGCATTCTGGTAATATACACTCTGAGAGGCAGCAAATGAGAGCTTAAGTACTTGGGTCCCTGTCACACACATAGGAGACCCAGATGGAATTCCTGACTCTGCCTGCCCCGCCCTGGCTGTTGCAGGCATATGGGGAGTGAACCAGCAGATAGAAGATCGATCGAGCTATCTTTCACCTATCTATCTATCAATATATCTACCTTTCCTCCCTCCCCCGTCAGCCTCTCTATCTTTCAAATAAATAAATAAGCTTAATAACTTAAGCACAACTATATGAAAGTGGCAAAAAATTTAAATGTTCAGTTGAGATGAGACAGGAGTAATATAATGTGACCCAAATGCAAAGGGATACTTTAAAATCAAATATAGAAGTAGTTGTTTAAAATTATTTCATTAAATTTAAAAAATTTTGGCTCATTTTTTAGAGAAAAATTTCACATCCCAGGAGATAAAAAAATTAAGTTGAACAAAGTGTTAGCAAACGCAATAAAAATTTGTTTTACTTTATTTGAGGAAAAAGTATTTGAAAAGCAAAAACGTGATATCAAAACAACTTAGCTCAGGAAAAATAAGGGAAGAATACTAAGGAAAAGGCAATTATGTCAAATGTTAAGAAGGTGACTCAGGGGCCGGCACTGTGGTATAGCAGGTTAAGCCTCCACCTGCAGTGCAGCATCCCATTTAGAGTCCCAGCTGCTCCACTTCCTATCCAGCTCCCAGCTGATGCACCTGGGAAAGCAGCAGAGGCTGGTCCAGGTGCTTGGGCCTCTGCACTCATGTGGAAGACCGAGAGGAGCCTCCAGGCTCCTGGATTTGGCCTGTCCCAGCCCTGGCTGTTGAAGCCATTTGGGGAATGAATCAACAGATGGAATATTTCTGTCTCTTTCTGCCTCTTCTCCTCTCTCTGTAACTCTGCCTTTCAAATAAATAAAAAATAAATCTTAAAAAAAAGAGTTAACTCAAAACTTTGTGAAATGGCACTTCAGTTATCTCTTGATTATTTATGGTCAGAGTTATTCAGTTTATTAAGTTTTCATGTTCTTTACTGGTTATTTTCTCTTTTATTAAATTTTTTGTTTATCTTTTAAAATCTGCTTGAAAGGCAGAGTGGCAAATAGAGAGATCTTCCTCAAATGCCCCAACAGCTGGGGCTGGACCATGCCAAAGCCAGAAGCCTGGAATTCCGTCCAGGTTCCCACATGGCACCTGAGCTGTCACCTGCCGCCTCCCAGGGTGCATTAACAGGAAGCTAGACTGGAAGCAGAGCGGTGGGATCTTGAGCTCACACTGATAAGCAATGTGGGCATTCCTGGTGGTCGCTTGTTCGCTGTTGCACCATAATGCCTACCCTGATTATTTTCTTTTTACTCCTTTTTCTTCCTAGTATATGAGGTGCTTTAAAAAGTTTATAGAAGGCTAGGTATTTGGTCCAGCAGGTCCGATGCCACTTGGGGTGTCTGCCTCTCACGTGAGATGAGCTGGAGTCCCTGCTCCACCTTCCAGCTTCCTGTTAAGGCAGAGCCTGGGAGGATGCAGGTGAGGACTGCCACTCAGGTGGAAGATCCAGATTTGAATTCTAACTCTGCCTTTCAAATAAATAAATTTTTTAAAAAAGAAAAAAATGTACTTTGTAGAGTAAGGGTAAATATAAAACTTAGAGTAAAAGCTAAATTGTTATAGCAAAGATAACCAATGTAGAATGGCCTGAAGACAGTGAAAGTCTGATTCTCTCAGGCAGCGTTCCTGAGGGAAGGCGTTCAGACAGTACTGCTCCCCTCTGTGCAATGTCCCCGTCTGTGTCAGAGCTGGAGCAGAGCCTGAGCGTCACTCACTCAGTGGCTCCAGGTCCGGTTCGCAGGTGTCACACTTCATTTCTGCTTACCTGCTGTTGGCAGAGATGTGGCTGTATGATCACACTTAGTGACAAGGGAGGCTGGGAAACGGAGATTCTAGCTGAGCAGGCCTGGGCCTTGCTGTAACTGATAGGAAGAAGAGAAGAATCAGTTTGTGGATGCTACAGTAACTTCGGCTTCAGGGCACATCTATGTATATATTCATGGTCATGTGTTCATTTAGTCAAAGTGAGAAGTGTATTTCTTAACTGTGATTTCAGGTAGGAAAAAAACATTTGAAAGCCATTTAGTGAAATATACCAGAGTAAAATTTTATCCTAATTGGTACTAGCTTGTTAGTAGCTTGTTCAAGAAGCTTTGGGAAAGAATTTGAGGCTAACTACTATCTGAGTCGTAGAGTCATGATGTTTTCTTTTCCATTTTATCATTTGATTTGTTAGAAAAGTAGCACATTTAGCATGTCAGCTGTTACTTTTACTTTGCATATTTCCATGAATCATACTTCTAAAATACTTTAATGGTACTTTGTAAAGAAACAAAATAGTGACATTCTTGGAATAATACATTAGTTTGTTTATTTTTTATATTTAAAATATAATTTTTAAATTATTAGCTTATTTTAAAGGATTAAATATGCATTGCAAATCAATCTATGACTTAAGAGAGATTTTTGAGGACCCAAAAGAAATGAGGTTAGCAACTAGCAATGAATTTGAATTTTCTGAAGTGGCCTCTGGTTCTTGACCACTGCAGATGATTTGTAGTCATTATTTTTAGGTCTAGCATTGTATTGAAAGCATAAGAAAAAATGACAAATATCAGAGGTTATCAAGTGAATATGAAAAAGAAGGCATAGATGAGTGACCTTTGACTTAGAAGTAGGCATTTGAAAATGAATGAATAAGGAGGGATAAGCACATTATAGACACACTGAACCTGTTTTCTAAACTGAAAATCAAGACTCTAGGAAGGCACAGTCTGCAAGCAGTTGTCATTTGCTGTTTCAGATGAGTGGCTCTAATTTGTGACTTGTACACAAATCAAAACCTGGCATACGATGGTGAGTTCATCTCATGTTAGCTCCCATTCTTTAAAAGAATGCAGTGCATTTCTGTTTCTAGTTTTAAAGGCTCTTTTCAGCTCTGGGCTCGGGCTTGACCAGTTTGTTCATTTGTTTCTTTGGCTGATTTTTGGTAGTCCCAGTGGTTCTGAAGGGGTAGTTGATTCATTTTAGTTAGATTAAGTGGGCTACTGAAATAAAACAGGGGCAAAAGAAGGAAATATTGTAGCCTAGGAGAATGTTCTATCCATTCGCATTATTTTCCAACTATTTATTTGGGCCTCTAAAACTCGATTTTGATTCTTTTTTTGTAATGATGATGGTAAAGGAGTTTTAAAGCATCGGCTTTTGAGGGGAATTCAGGAGTAACAGTGATCTTCAAAGAGTAGACCGACAGAACGTCAGATTAATAGGCAGTAAGTGCATGTTTCTATTCATTTGCTTTATAGTACTATTTGCAGAAAATAAAATGTATTTAGCTTTGTTATTTAGTCTACTGACTTCTTGGACAAAACCATAGAAAAGTTTATAATATCCTGACCACAGCTTTGTGGAGTTATTATATTCTAAAAGTAAATATTTATCTTTTTTATCACTTCTCTGTGTGTGTATGTGTGTGTTTAAAATAGAGCCATGTGGTGTTTATCACCCTTTTAAAATCTATCCCCAGAATTCTACCTTCAAGTAGTATTTAAATTTCCTTGGCCAGAATTTAGCCTCAAGGCCACCCCTAATTGTAGGAGAGATAAGGAAATTCATTTTTAGCTGGGTACATTGTTGTCCTAGATAAAAATGGCATTTTCTTAATAGGAACATTGATTCCATATAGGCAAATATGCTCTTCTAGGCAAGTCAACTAAATTACTCTTTAAGCAAACATCCCCAAGGTGTGCTGGGAGTGAGCTGGCCACTGAGAGATACCTGGTTTGTTGACAGGAGAATGCTTAGTAATTCAGTAGTTTATTGTCAGACCTGCTCAGTTTCTGGTTTTGGCATAGTAGTTTCAACAAAAATCTCTAATTTTGTAATTGGGTGTGATCAAAATCAAACAAAATGACTGTTTTCTGTACTTTGAACATATAGATCCCTCCCACGTATTTCCCTGTGTGTCCTGCAGAACTGAGTGCGGGCTTTTATTAAGCTGTTTTTTCAGTGCCTTTAGCTGACAGACTTTACTAGTGTGTTTAGTGCAAATCTTCATGTTACAATGAGATTGTTTTTGTAATATGCATTATCAGTTCTATCTGTTTTTTTTTGTTTTGTTTTGTTTTTGATAGGCAGAGTTAGACAGTGAGAGAGAGAGACAGAGAGAACTGGTCTTCCTTCCACTGGTTCACCCCCCAAGTGGCTGCTACAGCCGGTGCACTGCGCCAATCTGAAGGCAGGAGCCAGGTGCTTCCTCCTGGTCTCCCATGTGGGTGCAGGGACCCAAGCACTTGGGCCATCCTCCACTGCCCTCCTGGGCCACAGCAGAGAGCTGGACTGGAAGAGGAGCCCCAACTGGGACTAGAACCTGGAGTACCAGCGCCGCAGGCGGAGGATTAGCCTAGTGAGCCGCAGCGCCAGCCAGTTCTATTTGTTTTTTAACATCTAGGAATAATAAAATATAAATAAGCACTTTTATTTTTATTCTTTTAAATATTTATTTATTTATTTATTTGAGAGGTAAAATTACAGACAGTGAGAGGGAGAGACAGAGAGAAAGGTCTTCCGTCCGCTGGTTCACTCCCCAAATGACTGCAATGGCCGGAGCTACACCGATCCGAAGCCAGGAACCAGGAGCTTCTTCTGGGTCTCCCACGCAGGTGCAGGAGCCCAAGCACTTGGGCCATCCTCCACTGCCCTTCCGGGCCACAGCAGAGAGCTGGACTAGAAGAGGAGCAGCCGGGACTAGAACCCGGTGCCCATATGGGATGCCAGCGCCGCAGGCAGAGGACTAACCAAGTGAGCCACGGCGCTGGCCTCTATTTTATTTTTTTTAAAGATTTATTTATTTATTTGAAAGGCAGAGTTATAGAGAGGCAGAGGCAGAGAGAGAGAGGGAGAGAGAGATCTTCCATCTGCTGGTTCACTCCCCAAATGGTGGCAACAGCTGGGGCTGGACCAAGCTGGAGCCAGGAACCAGGAGCTTCTTAGGGGTCTCCCACAGATGCAGGGTCCCCAAGTACTTGGGCCTTCTTCCACTGCTTTCCCAGTTGCATTAGCAGGGAGTTGGACCAGAAGTGGACTCTGCAGGCAGAGGCTTAACCTTCTATGCCACAGCGCCATCCGCTAAATGTTATTTTAAAATAGTAAGTTACCCCAAACTAATTATTTCCCAAAAAATAATGGTAGCTCTGGTTTACAAGCTTGGAGCTCACTCTAAAAAAATACATTTCTCAGGGGCTGACGCTGTAGTGAACAAAGCCTCCTCCTGCAGCATCAGCATCCCATACGGGTGCCGGTTTGTGTCCCGGCTGCTCCTCTTCTGATCCAGCTCTCTGCTATGGCTTAGGAAAGCAGTAGAAGATGGCCCAAGTCCTTGGGCCCCTGTACCCACATGGGAGACCCAGAAGGAGCTCCTGGCTCCTGACTTTGGATCAACCCAGTTCTGGCCATTGCTGCCATCTGGGGAGCGAACCAGTGGACAGAAGACCTCTCTGTCTCTCCCTCTCTCTGTCTATAACTCTACCTCTCAAATAAATAAATAAATCTAAAAAATACATTTCTCAGTGACAAAATATACTTCTGTTAATATAGCTTCTTTTTTTTAAATATTTTATGAATTTATTTGAGAGGTAAAGTTAATGACAGTGAAAAGGAAAGAGAGAAAGGTTTTCCATCTGATGGTTCACTCTCCAAATTGCTGCAACAGCCGGAGCTGGACCAATACGAAGCCAGGAGCCAGGAGCTTCTTCCAGGTCTCCCACACAGGCACAGGGGCACAAGCACCTGGGCCATCTTGTACTGCTTTCCCAGCCCATAGCAGAGAGCTGGATCAGAAGAGGAGCAGCCGGGACTAGAACTGGGTGTCCATATGGGATGCTGGCACAGGCGGAGAGAATTAACCTATTGCACCACAGTGCTGCCCCTCCCCGCTGCTTTTAAAGATTTAATTATTGTTTTTACTTGAAAGGTGGAGTTAGAGAGAGAGACAGAGAGAGAAATCTCCATCTGCTGGTACACTCCCCAAGTGGCCACGATAGCTGGAATTGGGCCAATCCGAAGCCAGGGACCAGGAGCTTGTTCTGAGTCTCCCACATAGATGCAGAGGCCCAAGCACTTGGACCATCCTCTGCTGCTTTCCCAGGCACATTAGCAGGGAGTTGGATCAGAAGTGGAGCAGCCAGGACTTGAACCAGCACCTATATGGGATGTTGGCACTGCAGGCTGTGTCTTATCTCATGATGCCACAGTGCCGGCCCCTATTATGTAGCTTCTTTAGATTTTATCTTACTGGAATTACAAGTATAATCAGAATTGAGGCAGAAAGTAATGAGGCCCTAAAGTATGAGAGTGGCCATAGGGATAGAAGAAAGGAAGAAAGGTAAGACAAAAAGCAGGGGCCGGCACTGTGGCACAGTGGGTTAACACCCTGGCCTGAAGCGCTGGCATCCCATATGAGCGCTGGTTTGAGGCCCGGCTGCTCCACTTTTGATCCAGTTCTCTGCTATGAACTGGGAAAGCAGTAGAAGATGGGACTTGGACCCTTGCACCCACATGGAAGACCCAAAAGAAGCTCCTGGATCCTGGCTTCAGATTGGCACAGCTCCGGCTATTGGGGCCAATTGGGGAGTGAACCATCGGGTGGAAGAACTCTCTCTCTTCCTCTCTCTCTGCCTCTCCTCTCTCTATGTAACTCTGACTTTCAAATAAATAAGTCTTTAAAATAAAAGACAATAAGCAGAATTGAATAAATGGGGTTTAGCTTCTTATTGGATGTGAACTTGAAGGCAAGAGTGTTATCCAAAGTTTTTTTTTTTTTTTTAAAGATTTATTTATTTATTTGAAAGGCGGAGTTACGGGGCGGGGGGATAGGGAGAGAGAGAGAGAGCGAGCGAAAGAGAGAAAGAGTCTTCCATCTGCTGGTTCACTCCACAAATGGCTGCAATGACGGAACTGGGCTGATCTGAAGCCAGGAGCCAGGAGGAGCCTCCTCTGGGTCTCCTACACGGGTGCAAGGGTCCAAGCACCTGGGCCATCTTCTTTGCTTTCGCAGGCCATAGCAGAGAGCTGGATTGGAAGCAGAGCAGCCGGGACTCGAACTGACACCCTTGTGGGATGCTGGTACTGCAGGTGGCAGCTTCACCCACTATGCCACAGCACCTGCCCCCATCCAAGGTTTTCAATGAGGGTTTTAATGGAGAGAAAAAATATGGCAGGGTTTGAAAGAGATTAAATCTTAGTTTTAGACATGTTGATTTTGATACATGAAAAGGACATAAATCAAATCATTGGTTCATAGAAGAGTATATTAAGGTCCTCTGCAGTCTGTTTTAACTGTTTTTAAATTCCATTTTCCATGAGCTTAAATTTTTAAAATATTTTATTTATTTATATTTTTATTTGAGAGGCAGAGAGACAAAGAGGGCCCGACCAAAGCTGGGAGCTATAACCTCAATCCGGGGACCCAATCACTAGAGCCATCACCACTGCCTGTTAAGGTCTGCATTAGCAGGAAGCTGAAGATGAGAGCTGGAATCAGGACTAGAACCCAGATATTCTGGTGTAGGATACAGGCATCGTAACCACTAAGCCAAACACATAACCCTTAATTTTTGTATTAATTCGAGAGGCAGAGAGTGAGTGAGAAAGCACTATCACTGGCTTTCTCCCCAAATGCCCACAATGGCCGGGACTGCACTGCACCACAGCTGGGAGCTAGAAACTCAGTCGAGGTGTCCCACACGGGTGGCAGGAACCCATTCACTTGAGCCATCACCACTGCCTTCCTGGCACTGGTGCCTTAGGAGGAGGCTGGAGTCAGGAGCCAAAGCCAGGTATCAAACCCAGGAACTCCAGTATGGAACCCGGGCTTCCTAACCAGGGGCTTAACCACCTGGCCACATGTCTGCTCCCAGACTGTTTTTTTCATCTGCATATACGTAACTATGGCCACCCTTTTCCTGAGTGCCAGTCCCTCCTGACTCAGTATCATGACCTGAGATTTTAGGGGATGTCTAAGAATCTCGGAAGAAGAAAAGGAGTCATTTTTAAACTATTTGTGCCCACTGTCCCTCCAAAGGTAGGAACTGTGGAGGGAATGAGGCCCACAGCTGATCTGACAAACAAACAAATTTGTCCTCTCAGGCCACATTTGAGAATTACAAATGTTAGTAGAAAGCCCAGGTGTTAACTTTGAGCAGAGGATGTGGTAGATTGGTGGTTCTGTCTGTAGCAGAGAAGACTGGCATCCCTGGCACCCCTGGTCAGTGGAGCGGGTCAGGGAGTCCTAGGATTGAGGGCTCAGAAGCGCCGGTCAGCAGTGCCATGCAAGCCAGAGCAGATGAGGACTGTAATGTACCTGAGCCATGTAGGCTGGAAGGGGCTGAAGAATGAACGGACAGGCTGATGTAGAAACAGCAAGTGTGGGTGGTGCCTGTAGTCAGCAGTAAATGAAGAGAGAGAAGACTGGGAGCTGTAGCAAGGATCCCCCCCCCCCCCCCCCGGAAGAAACTTGAGTACTTTGTGAGGTAAGATGGAGGTCCTCTGTGATCTGTGCTCTAAACCCCAGTCTGTTCCTCCAGCCTTACCTCTGCCTCTTGCCCACTCGGATTCCGTGTGTCAGCTGAACCGAGCTCCTTTGCTGCTTAGCCAAGGTCCTGTGAGCTGCCGGTGCGGTGATCCTCTCCCTAGGGCTCGGGAGTCCTCACATCCATGTTGCTGGCTGTCCAGTAACCTGGCACTCAGAGGTTGGCCCAGGGCCCAGCACTATGCATTCCCCGGGAGCACTTGCACTCCAGTGGAAGAGGCATACAATCCTATCTGCTGCTGATGTTGCTATAAGATAACTTGGTTCATCTTCACGTAGTTTGTAGAACAGTGCTTGGTACATATTAAGAACTGTACGTTAAATAAAATAAGCTTTATTAGTAAGGGCGAAAGTTGGGATTCAAACCGAGGTTTGCTAACTTTAGCCTCTCCCACTCTGCCAAGAAGGCATCACGTTGTTACACCTGGCATTTATATGCTGTTTTTTAAGAAACCTAGTCTTCTTAAAAATGTTAACCTATTCCTAAACATCCCAGTGGACTTTTAGTTATAAAATTCACTTATAGCACGATTCCACATTAAGCCCAAGGACTAGGAATGTGTGTCAAATGAGAGGTGTTTCTCCATATACCAGTACAAGGCCAATGATTGTGTAATACTCATACATTTTTTAGGTATTAAAAATTTAATACATGAGTCATGGGCAAGCCATACCAATAGGGAAAAAGAAACCACTTTTTATGCTTTAATTCACAAAGTAATTCGACTGTTCAGTTATCTGTGTGTCATAGGAACTGAATCATACTAAAAATTTGTGGTTGGTTTATAGTTCCTGAGAATATATGATCACTTCTTTGAAGTGCAGTCTGAATTGTATACATTTTCCTATTATCATGTGTAGAGTCAGTAATAGTCTATTAGATTGTTAATGATGATTCTTATTTCATTTTAGATTTTACGTTTACAATAAAAAGAGACGTCTTGTCAACACACCTTACGTGGATAATTCCTATAAGTGGGCTGGTGGTGGATTTCTGTCTACAGTGGGTGACCTTCTGAAATTTGGAAATGCGATGCTGTATGGCTACCAAGTCGGGCTGTTTAAGAACTCAAATGAAAACCTTTTACCTGGCTATCTCAAACCCGAAACAATGGTTATGATGTGGACACCAGTCCCTAACACGGAGATGTCTTGGGATAAAGAGGGTAAATATGCCATGGCGTGGGGTGTTGTGGAGAAGAAGCAGACGTATGGTTCGTGCAGGAAGCAGCGGCACTACGCCTCACACACGGGGGGCGCAGTGGGTGCCAGCAGCGTCTTGCTGGTCCTTCCTGAAGAACTGGATACAGAGGCTATCGATAACAAGGTCCCCCCCAGGGGGATCGTTGTCTCTATCATATGTAACATGCAGTCTGTCGGTCTCAACAGCACTGCTTTAAAGATTGCCCTGGAATTTGATAAAGACCGAGCAGACTGAGAACAATATTATACATGAAAAAAATGAGCTATCTGGGGCTCTGTTTGAAGCGTGAACGTTCTAAACTACATGAGGTTTTTAAGAATGAATTTGTAACAGAGTATATAATTGAATGCACAGAATTATGTACCTCTAATTGCTTACTTTTGTAACTGTCCTTTTATTGTAGAATTAATTCTTTACACTCAGGGAAGTAACTATTGGTTTTTAACTTCTGGAAAATGGTGTTAACTCTTGAAATAAAATATTCTGATAAAAATATGTACTCTTTGTGTAATAGAGAGAAAAATCTCACTCAACAGGGGCCTCCAAATATTTTCCTTTTAATATGACAGCAAGAATAAGATGATGATAAGTGACATATTTCTCATAGTTAGCATTTGCAGCTTAAAAGAATAAACACTTGTCATCCCAGTTTCTGCGGCTTAGGAATTAAGGACTAATATGCAACCACGTGCCACCTAACAACGTCTTGGTTAGTGAGAGGCTGCGTATGCAGTAGTGTTCCTGTGAGGTGATATTGCCTTGCGACGTCACAGCGTCCTGGTGGTGCAAGTACATGCTACGATGTTTGCACAGCAACAGGACGGCCTGATGCATTTCTCAGAATGTATCCCCATCATTAAGCAGTGTGACCGTAGTTGGGCAGGCCTAGTGCAGTCTAATCAGGTCGCAGAAATGGGGTTGTAGTCATCTAAAGAACTCTCTAGTACTGTTTTAAGTGTTCCAGAATGGTTCATTCACATGTCCAGAGTCAATTCTTTGCCTGTCTGGTGCAAACAGGCCTTAGTGTGTCACCATGTGGGCCTCTCTGTAGAGCTGCTTGAGTATCTTAATGTCATGGCAGTTGGATTCCCCCAGGTAAGTAAAAGAAGTGTACATGCTAGGCAGAGGTCACTATCTTTTATAAGCCAGCTTTAAAAGTCGCACTGTGTCGCATTTGACATGTTCCATAAATTGCATGGGACCTGATAAAAAGATTGGAGAGATCACACAGAGCATAATTATCAGCAGGTGGAGATCTTTGAAGGTCGACTTGGAAGTTGGCTACCATAGTCTGACCTTTGGTCCCAGTGGTCATTTCTTCTCACATACAAAATACACTTATCTCCGCCCGGGTCTTCTGGAAGTTTCATCCCATTATAGCATTAGCTCAAAGCCCAGTATTTTTCAGAGGTAGGGAACATCTGGCCCACAGACTGTATAAGGCCCATGGAATCATTTGGTCTGCCAAGGCAGGGTGGGACTCGAAATTCACTAAATCTGTAGCAGGCTAGTTTTTAAGTTGATGATTTTGTGTGGCCCACAAATGATGTTATAAATTCACAAATAGCCCTTGGCAGAAAAAGGGTTCACCACCCTGCAAGCTTGAGTGAGGCTACGTGAGGGCAGTTCATAGTGCTTTAAGCACAGCTCAAGGATAGGTCCTCTTGATCTTAAGGCCTATGAGCTAGTTATTTACTTCCCACATGTGCAGATAGAATGGTGTGAAAGATATGGGATAATTGCTATAGACCCTTCCTCAAAAAGAGCAGAAATGGAGGATGTACAGAGTCTATAGCAATTCTGAAATCTAACTGGACATGTGTTGGCAGCCCCCATTTAGTACTTAGAGCTTGGGAATAATTCTCGGCTCTGGTATATGTTCTCTGGCCTCTTGGTTCTGCTGCTGGAGCTGCTGTGTTCAGGCTGGGCAGCCTGGATCATATTGAGTGATTTCCTGAGTCTTCAAAGACGTGTGTTCTCTCCTTTTAATCCAAGCAGCATTTCTGCTAGTATAATTTTTTAAGAAGTGTATTTAAGTACCCTGCAAATCTTATTGGAATTCATACCAGTAAACAAAAACTATATCCAAAAATCTCTTCCAAATAGGTTTCTCCTAACTTGGAATTCTGCGACAATTGGGAAAAATGCTGGTAAACTTCTAGTGAGTCCTGTTGTTTAAAGAGTTCTCTGGGGGGCCATTTGGTATTCTTTGGAAGTCATAAGAAAGGATTTCTCTACTCTGTTATTTTTATCTTTCGACCATGCTTTCCTGGAAGTGCCCTAGACTTTATCTTTGCCTGACGCCGTTTCTTAATTTTAGTATCATTTGCCACCTAAAGAGCCTGGACATTTTATAAACCATCAATTAATTATTAATGTTTAATAGCTTTTCCTTTAGCTCACCTCTCTCTTGCATATTGGTAGAAACAAGAAGAACCTGGGAGGAACACGCAGCCGTGTGTGGAATTCCCTCTGCCCATTTGTCACTGCAGGCAACGGTGCTGCTAAACTCCCTGCCACTGTGGAATAAGAGCCTCCTTTCCTCCAAACGCCAGTAAGATTTTCCGTACTTGCCTTACATCTGCACCTGCAGCCCCTCAAAGGCCATCACACTTGTCCAGCATTTGTCAGAGTTTTTCAGAATTTCACTGAAGGAGTCACCGAAAGTCCGTCCGGCTTCAGTCCACTGCTGTGTTCCACATCCATCCATTCTCACACACGCAGACACACACATAATTTCCAGTGTAATTCACAGTTAACATGCTATAGACCTCAACTTTTAAAGTATACGATCCGTGGCTTTTTACTGTATCCACAAGGTTGTTACCCACTAGCACTATGGAATTTTAGAACATTTTCGCCCAAGAAGAAATCTTCACACCCATGTCACTCTATTCACTCCTTCCAGCCTCTGGCAACTAGCAATCTACATCCTGTTTCTTTAGATTTGCCTATTAGGACATCTCACATAAAAGGAATCACAGCACATGTGGCCTTTTGTGTCTGCTTTTTACTTGGTATAGTGTGTGTGAGTAATGCATTTCCAGGTGACAGGTGACCCCAGAGCATCTCTCCGAGTTTCTGTTTCAGAAGTTTGCGACCAGTTTAGCCAGGCGGTTCTGGCTCAGGTTGTCTCATGCGGTTGCAGACGAGTTGTCAGTAGGGCCATCAGTCGTCAGTCGTCTGAAGCCTGACCGAGGCTGCAGGCAGGAGGTACCAATTCCCACCATGCTGGGCTTCGTAGCTCTGCTCGCTAGTGAATGGAGAGCCAGGCAAAGCCACAGTGTCTTTTCTCATCAAGCCTTAAAGTCATAATGCCATTGCCTTTGCCAGATTCTGTTGATCACAGAGGCCAGCGCTGATTCAGTGGGGGGGAGGATTACACTCAGTGAAAGGTGGGGATCCCTGAGAGCCCGCTTAGAGACTGGCTCCACGTCGGGCTTGTCATGGTGTGGATGTTATTGGGAAACTTGTTGTTGCCATAGATGGTGCAATACTGTAGAGTGAGTAGTGTGCTGGCCGAATTCAGGTAAACTCAGAAACTTTTACACAATTTAATTGAAGGATTTCCCATGGTTCTGATCATTGAGTCTGTCGCTTCACTTTACACTTTATAAAAGTAAATGGATGGCTCTCCCGGAGTTGGCTGACGTATAGTGAGCAGCTCCCCTAAAATAGATCCAGTTCACCTGGTTTCCTTCTGGCTTCTCCTGACCACTAGGATTTATGTCCATGTTTGTTAAATTTCTCAATCCATGCTGTCCTTGATAAACATAGAAACACCATGGCTTCCTCTGGTTTTTTTATTTAAATATGAATTACATATTGTAAAGCAAATGAAATTAACGGTGACTTTTTAAAACTTTGTGATACTAAAAGATTCACCTGTTTAAATTTAATCATACATCTATGTAAGCTTTTGAACCTTTGTAGAGATTCTAGAGGATGAAAAACCAGCTGCCTAGAGCCTCCACGCAGATGCCATTTAACTGGGAGAGGATGAGGGAGGGACATAGCTGGGCATCAAGGAGAAGTGTGGCTGAACTGTGGCGCAGGAGGATCCGCAAAGCGAAAAGCCCTGTGAATTCAGTGACTGTATTTTAAACAAGGCACTGTTGCAGACTAGCTGTTTTTAAAATTTTTTTGTTTGTTTTTTATTTATTTATTTGACAGGTAGAGTTTACAGACAGTGAGAGAAAGAGAAAGGTCTTCCTTCCATTGGTTCACTCCCCAAATGGCCACTATGGCTAGAACTGCGCCAATCAGGAGCCAGGAGCCTCTTTCTGGTCTCCCATGTGGCTGCCCTGCACTGCCCTCCTGGGCCACAGCAGAGAGCTGGACTGGAAGAGGGGCAGCTGGGACTAGAACCCGGCACCCATATTTTAAATTGTTTTTAAGGATTCTTTTTGAAGCTCTGAGAAGAGCTGTGAATTTTCTCAGAAAACAAGTCAATATACAGATACCAAATTAAGAATTCATTTTAGATATTTTTATCATAACTTTTCTTATATAACACTGTTAGTATTAATAAATTCCCCCATCTCCCACAATGGTATCTCTAGTGTGATCTTTTTTTTTTTCAAAGATTTATTTATTTATTTGAAAGTCAGAGTTACACAGAGAGGAAAGGCAGAGAGAGAGAGGGAGGTCCTCCATCTGATGGTTCACTCCCCATTCTGCCACAGTGGCTGGAGCTGCGCCAATCCGAAGCCAGGAGCCAGGAGCTTCTTCCGGGTCTCCCACGCAGGTGCAGGGGCCCAAGGACTTGGGTCATCTTCTACTGCCTTCCCGGGCCACAGCAGAGAGCTGGACAGGAAGTGGAACCAGCGCCCGTATGGAATGCCGGTGCTTCAGGCCAAGGTGTTAACCCACTGCGCAGCGCCAGCCCCTCTAGTGTGAATCTTAGTATTAGGAGGAGAAAAAAAAAAATCTAAGGGAACTTGGCACAAGTTTCTTGTTTTTGTTTTCTTGTTTTGTTGTCAAGGTGATCACTGGTTACAAATCATTTGCTTCACTTAAATTAAATTGATCTTTTATTTTGTGAGACCAAAAAAGTACTATAGAAGATTCACATGACAAATATCCATATTCCCAATACTAAGAATTTAAAATGCTCACATTTAGTCAAATTTCAGTTTTATAAAAATGATAGAACAGATAAAGCTGAAGATCGCTTTAATAACTACCCAAAGTCCGACTCCTGTTGCCCAGCCAAAACTGCTGTCAGCAGTCTATGAATTGTTTCTTTCAGACATGTTACATATCTCTAACACAGAGTATTAATTTGTATTTGCATTCATGCAAATTGCATCATATGCATTTTCTACCTTCCCTTCAATTTGTTTTTGTGATCTGACCAAGTTGAAACATGTAAATTCAATTTATGTCACATGGCACTATCCATTAATTGATGGGTGTTTTGATGTTTTTTTTAATCTATTTGAGACAGAATTAGAGAGATAGAGACAGAGATCTTCCATCTGCTGGTTTACTTACCAAATGGCTGAAATGGCTGGAACTGAACTAATCCAAAGCCAGGAGCCAGGAGCTTCTTCCAGGTCTCCCCTGTGGGTGCAGGAGCCAAGCACTTGGGCCATCTTCCATTGCTTTCCCAAGCGCATTAGCAAGGAGCTAGATTGGAAGTGGAGCAGCTGGGGCTTGAACTGGCAAACATATGGGATGCCGGCAGCATAGGCCTGGGCAGTGCCTACCCCTGATGTGTGTGTACACAGGGAATGCTGAAGTTTTCTTAGGTTAGGTCATGAGATTGCTCTTTTTGAAGGTCAGAAATACTTGAATTTGAATCATGTTATGTGGTTGAACCTAACCACACTTAGCAAGCTAACACTTGAACATGACTTTTAAATGTTGACTGTATGTTCAATGGGTAAAGTTTTTCTTTGCCATTTGCTTAATGTTAATGAAGTTAGACATATTTTCATGTTCACTGGCTATTTGGATTTCCTCAAATGAAAATTTCCCTTTTAGAGCCTGTGCTCATCCAAAGGAAAATAGAGCACTGTTGGAAGAATTTTTTGTGGACATACTCATGGATTAGGGAATGAATTACCTTGGTGAATACTGGGGTTTTTTTGGAAGTGTAGCAACTTGTTCCTTGTTCAGCGTACAATTTCCCTCATTCCACTGTGCAACTTTGCAATGTGGTTTTGCCACTCCATCCAAAGTGGAGCTGTCCCTGCTCTCTCCTGAATCTGTGCTGGTTGTTGACTTGTTTTTGAAACTTTTTTTTTTTTTTTTTTTTTTTTTTTGACAGGCAGAGTGGATAGTGTGAGAGAGAGACAGAGAGAAAGGTCTTCCTTTTGCCATTGGTTCACCCTCCAATGGCCGCCACGGCTGGCGCACTGCAGCCGGCGCACCGCGCTGATCCAATGGCAGGAGCCAGGTACTTCTCCTGGTCTCCCATGGGGTGCAGGGCCCAAGCACTTGGGCCATCCTCCACTGTTTTCCTGGGCCACAGCAGAGAGCTGGCCTGGAAGAGGGGTAACCGGGACAGAATCCGGCGCCCCGACCGGGACTAGAACCCGGTGTGCTGGCGCCGCAAGGTGGAGGATTAGCCTATTGAGCCGCGGCGCCGGCCAATGTTTTTGAAACTTTTATTACACTTTTAAAAAATATCCTTATTGACACTGGTGATATTTATGAGGCATGTGACTTGTTCGAGCCCCAAGCATGGTGGAAATGTTCCCGATCGACAGCTGAGGCTTTCAGGGGCCTTCAGCCCTCCTTACCACCCTGAGACCACCACATAAGGAAGCCAGTCCAGCTTCCTGGAAGTGGGAGGCAACAAGGGGGAAAGCCAAGAAGCCTCAGTTGCCAGACACAGGACAGAAGCCATCTTGGACCCCCTGATCCAGCTGAGCCCCGAGCTTGAAGTCAGCTGCAAGAGTAAACCTAGGTAAGATGGAGCCAAGTCACCAGTCAACCCACACAATCAAGAGATACTAAAATATTTTAAGCCACTGCATTTGGGAGTTGCTTGTTTTGTAGCAGTATTTTAACACAACAGTGCTCCAGTATGAGGTAGATAATCCGGGAGACAAAACAGAACTTCAAAGTACTTAGGCAGGATCACCTCTAACTTAAAACCCAGAGAGCACTTACTGTGAAAAGCATTGTTAAGTACTTTGTATGTTACATCATTTTACCTTCCAAACAACTGTTACATGGAAACTACCCTTATTTTCCCCCAAGGTCACAAACCTGTAAACCACTAGAACTTGTGCAACCATTACCCTGTCTTCCCATGTAAAAAAAAAAGCATGTCTAAATATTTATCAGCTTATTAAGTCATGATTATTTGGCATGGAATTTTATTGATGTGACTTAGTTTTCAAAATTGAATAAAAAATGGGCCGGCGCCCCAGCTCAACAGGCTAATCCTCCGCCTGCGGTGCCAGCACACTGAGTTCTAGTCCCGGTTGCCCCTCTTCCAGGCCAGCTCTCTGCTGTGGCCCGGGAAGGCAGTGGAGGATGGCCCAAGTGCTTGGGCCCTGCACCCCATGGGAGACCAGAAGCACCTGACTCCTGGCTTCGGATCAGTGCAGTGTGCCGGCCGCGGCAGCCATTGGAGGGTGAACCAACGGAAAAGGAAGACCTTTCTCTCTGTCTCTCTCTTTCTCACTGTCCACTCTGCCTGTCAAAAAATATAGAAAAATTGAATAAAAAATGACCCAGTAGTCATGCTTACACACTCCATCTAAATGGACAGTATAGATGTAAAATGTGAAATGAGAACATTAGACACTCAGGGACACAGAACACTGAACAGGGTGAGGCTGAGGATCCTTGGCTCTGGGTCTAGAAGGCAGTGGCAGCTAAGATCTGTTCCTGTCGAGACTAAAACTATCCCCAAGAAAAACTGTAAACGTCAAGCTTTAACAAAATTTGACAAAAGTATTCTAATTCTAAGGTGAGGTTGAAAAAGGAAATAAATAAGAGGAAGAGAGGCAGAATACCTAGAGCAGAAATAAACTCAGAACACTTGCTATTGTGCCACTGACTCTGAAGCAAGACTGAAAACATATGTAAGCACAGATCAACAGCAAACACACATTCCGCCTAGGTAACGACTTCTACCTATAGTCGTGATATGTAGCTGTAAACACCTAAAAGGAAACCTTTAGTCCATAACAATTTGAAAAAGGACTAAAAATTTAATATTTACTGGTCTCCCCTCATAAATTAGACAAACTAATCAGAACACATTTTTAATTTGAGGATTTATTTCAGAGAGTTTGAGGGAGGGAGAGAGATCTTCATCTGCTGGTTTGCTCCCCAAATGGCAGCGTCAGCCAGGGCTGGGCCAGACGAAAGCTAGGAGTCAGCAACTTCTGCGTCTCCCATGTGGAGCGTGCTGGGGCCCAAGCAGCACTTGGGCCATCTCCTGCTGCTTTCCCAGGCACTTTAGCAGGGAGTTGGACAGGAAGTGGAGCAGCTGGGACTTGAGCTGGCACCCATATGGAATGCACTGCACCACAGCACTGGCCCCAGAACACACTTTTAAATTTTTAATGCAGATTCACACAGCATATACATGGCACACTCACACACATTTAAAAAAAAAGAGAGGATTTGCCCATAATCAAAACTTTATTGAAAAACTGACATCAAAATAGGGGATAACTTGTATACCTTATAAAATCAAACAAAATTACATTATCTTAGTAGATTCACTAGAATCACTGAACTTATGATAAGGCTTTCTGTGAGAACACAAATCCAGGAGGTTGTGTGGGTCACTAGTGTTGCTTTCTTCTAAAGGAACAGCCTGCAAAGGAATCATAAGAGTAAATTAAACAGACGTGTATTCTACCCTTGGTGTTATTTAGTGACAAAAACTGTAAGTAAAACACTTAAAATTTAAGAATAGTCAATTAATATTTATATGCAGATTTATCCTTTTATAGCAGAAATCTGCTATATTGTATCAGAGTTTACGTTTTATTGATTTAAAAGGCAGAGATCTGAGACTTTCCTTTCACTGGTTCACTCCCAAAATGCCAGCAGGGGCTGGGCCAAACAAAGCCAGGACCTCTATCTGGGTCTCCCAAGTAACTGGGCCACCATCTGCTGCCTCCCAGGCGCTTTAGCAAGAAGCTGCATCAGAAACAGGCTGGACTCAATCCCAGGGACTCCAGTATGACAGTGGTGGCTTCACCTGCCCCAACGCCCACCTTCTGAGTTGATTCTGATAGGACTACAACTGTAACTCTTTTCAATACAACAGTTCAACCTGTTTTATGCAAGCTGTTAATTTTTTCAAACTATTCTGAATAATTTTCCCAAAAGAGTAATTTGGATTAGAGTTCTTTTTATATCTGTTAGGAAAACTCTGATACAAATGTACTCTTTGTACCATCTGTCAGCATACAGGCACAAAATTCGAAGATCATGGCATGATGACATGTTTCAAAAATCTTCCAAGTACACTTTAAGAGAAGTATTACCAACTTAGTATTCAGATATAGATCTTGGATTTGCTGCTACTCCACTTTTAACTCCTCCGGTGAGAACGTGAAAATCACAGCTCCCCAGAATATCACAAGCAAATTTACTGAATTGTGAATCTGCAAGTATTGCTATGGAACGATATATACACTTTCCCCCTTATTATTCCAAGTTAAAGAGGACTGAAAATGAGATTTTGTGGTAACCATTCAGTAGTTGCTAATAAAAACAGAACCTCTGGCATTTAAATTTACACATTAGTTATCTGTTGCTTAGCTAATTATGATTAAAAAAAAAATCTTAAGTCAGTCTTATGTACCAAATACATATGAAACAAAATATTTACAAAATTTAAAATCCTATGGTTTTAAAAATCCCTGTGTCCTAAATATAGTTACTCTTTTTCTTCCATTTAGGTAAATTTACTCCAAGTTAAGCAAGCTAAGTACAAAAGAATTGGTGTTCCAAACTTAGAATAATAAAGGAATTCTCTGCTAGGACAAGAGTACATATACACTTATCCAATTCATCAGGACACTGTTTCCTAAAAGAGCACACAATATTAATTTGGGGCAAGCGTTGTAGCACAATGGGTTAAGCTGCTGCTTGTAACACCGGCATCCCATTTCACGGTGCTAGTTTGAGTCCAGGCTACTCTACTTCTGATCCTGGTTCCTGCTAAGGCACCAAGTGCCTGGACCCCTGGCACCCAGGATGGAGTTCCTGGCTCCTAGCTTCCACCTGGGCCAGACCTGGCTGTTGCAGCCATTTGGGGAATGACCCAGTGGATGGAAGATACCTCTATCCCCACCTTCCTGTCACTCTGCCTTTCAAATAAATAAAACTTAAAAACTCTCTTGGTCATTATCAATTTAAGACCTTCTTAAACCCTTTAATAAAGACCCAGATATACCTTCTGTGAGTCGGGCCTTCCCTCCTGTAGGCTGGCACAAAACTGTAGAACAGCCTACACAAAGAACCACTGTTTGGGCATGGCTGAAAACCGTGGTGATCTTGTAGCAACCTAAAAAGTGGGGCAGTGGAGACGGAAAGCTGAGGAAACACAGCACCTGTTCAACAAACTGCTGATAACACGCAGTTATTGTGTAACAGTCAATCTCCCCGTGCTTCCTGGAAACACTAAGAATTTAGGTGCTGCTGACAGCAGGTCACATATGTAACAAACTTTCCCAGTAGGCACTTAAATTGTTTTAAAAGTGAAAACAATATTCTGCTGAACTATTTCCAAAACATGATCATCTCAACATATAAGCAAGGTGGCTTTTCCCCTGTTGACTAGTCACATACGGCTACCACCCTGGGCAGCGCGACCTGAGGCGGACATCCCAGCAGGAGACATCAAACAGCCTGCGAACAGCTTCAGGACTTGGTCTCTGCACTCGTTTATTCTGAAAACGCCGTCACCTCACTGGTATCCAAGTTTCGATATATCTAAATCCACATACCAAGAGAGCAAATCCTACAGAAATTTTCCTTATGGAGAGAACAATCAAGGTGTGACATTTTTACCTGGGCATTTTACGTCCATAAAATAAGAATTCGGACTTTGAACTAGCCGTTTCTTCTTATGTTTCTTCTTTTCCTCCTCCAAAGAGGGATGGAGTAAATCTCTAGCCAACTGAATTAAAAAACAAAACAAAACAAAACAAAACAAAACAAAACAAAACACAGGATCGTTACTAGAGTTAGACCAGGGCGCCGGCGGACGGGACCCTACGTGGACCACAAACCACGGCCACACAGCGGAGGCCACGCTTCGGCCGGGAGGGCGGCTGCTCCGGGCCCGTTCGCTACGCTGACGGACACCGGCGGGCAGAATAATCCCCAACAGAAACCGAACCCCCGCCCCGGCCTCGCCCGCGCGCACGCCGGGGCACGGCTGCCCGCGGGGTTCCAAGTCCGATCCGACAGCGGTGACCGAGGCGTGGCCGCCCTTGAAGGAATCAGTAAGTAAAGCAACTGCGAAGGCAGGTTTTTTTTTTTTTTTTTTTTTTTTCCTTTACAAGCAGGAAATCGCGTCAGACGGCGCGAGCCTAAAGACCCCGACGACCACAGCCTCGCGGGCGCCCCCTTCGAACACCAAGGGGTTCAACGGCGAAGGGCGCCGTTCCCTCTCCGGGCCACCAGACCCCAGCCGGCGGCCCGCGGCGGCGCGGCCCGCTCCCCGCCCAGCCAGGGCCCGCCATGCCTGGGCAAGTCCCGACAAGCCCGCCACGCCGCGCGCGGGGCGACCCGAGCGGCTGCGCCGCGCTCGGCGGGCAGCGCAGCGGGGCCCCGGAGGCCCTCCCGTCCTACCCTGGACAGACCGACAAGCCCCAAACACCCTCCGAGCGCGAGGTAAACAACTCACGGGCATGTCGGCGGTCCGCGAGCCCGGCGCCTCTCGCTTGTTCTGGCTACTCCCCTAGTGACAGCACGCGAGCGGGCGCTCGGCATCAACTTCCGGGACAGAGGAGGCGGGAAGAGGCGGGGCGGAGCGGCGGGCCGGGCCGTCCGCTCTAGGCGCTCCTCTCGGTGGTCGTGGGGGACGCTCCCGCCGCGATGTGCGGGTCGGCGGCCCACGGGCTGCGCGCGGTGCCAGAGGCGGGCACGGACGGCTGTGTGCGGGGGGCTTGCGCCTCTGAAGGGGCTCCGCCGGGGTTCCGCCAGGCTTCCCGCGTGGCGAACGTCACCGCCTGACGGGAGGTGGTTCCGCTGTGACCAGTTTGAGGGGTCGATGTGCGCGCGGATAACCAAAGACTAAGAAACTGGGGAGGCCCTGGACCAGGCCGGCCGTTCTTAATCCCTTTGTCTTTGCAAGAAGAATACGTGCAATGCTAAACGTTTTGGGAAATGCAGAAAAATAAAACACTAAAAATCCTAACCAGAAACGTTGTTTACTTTTGAGCTGTATGCTTACTTTTTAATTCACTTGGTGTACAGGTTGATTTGGGGTTTTTAAAAAAATGTCTTTATTTGAAAGGTAGAGTTACACAGAGAGAAGGGGAACAGAGATCGTCCATCTGCTGGTTCATTCCCCAAATGGCCACAAGGGACAGACCTGGGCCAGGCCGAAGCCAGGGGCCTGGAACTCTGTCGGGGTCTCCCACAGGAGTGGCAGGGACCCAAGGGCTTGGGCCATCTGCTGCTGCTTTCCCAGGCCACTCACAGGGAGCTGGATCTGAAGCCAACCGGCCAGGGCTAGAACGGGGCTCATGGGCCCCGCAGGTGCACTGCCCCGCAACACCAGCTCCTGGGATGTGGGTTTTCCGTGGTTGGAATCCTCTTGAGAAGAATCTTGTCTAAATGTGATCCCCCCACTACTTTATAATGAACGTGGCTCCCTGTTACCTCTGATTCTCCTACATTATCATGAATATAGAAACTCATTGCAACCATACCCTGAAGTACAATTAAGTTTGGGTTTTTAAATAATGCTTAAAACTAAGAACTAACAAATATTAAATATTTTCATGCAGACACATTTATAGAACAATACAGTTGTATAGCATCCTGGCCTCCAGAGACATTGATGTAGTTGCTTGACAGGTGGAATTAAGGTTGCTAATTAGCTGAGTTTAATCTAGGGAGATTATCCTGGATTATCTGGGTAGGCCCACTGTAAACCCAAGTGGGAGAAGAGAGAGTGAGATTCGGTGATGGAGGAAGTGGCTGATAGGCACTGTGTTCCTGGTTCTGACGATGGAAGAAGAGAGCTGGAGCCAAGGATTGTGGGGAGAGACCAGAAATTATCAACATGCCCCCCGCCTCCCAGAGGCCCCAGGAGGAACACAGCCCTGTTCCCACAGCCTTGTAGCCCAGGGAGGTCTGGCTCAGACTTGCAAAAGCCGGTTAAGTGACCGCCTGAGACGCCAGCATCCCTCATGGGTGCTGGCTCCAGTCCCAGGTACTCCAGTTCCCCATCCAGCTCCCTGCTACTGCACCTGGGAAAGCAGCGGGAGATGGCCCACGTCCGTGAGCCCCTGTGCCCACGTGGGAGACCCACCCAGATGAAACTCAGATGAAACTTCAGGCTGACCCAGCCCCAGTCATTGCGGTTATTTGGGGGCGGTGAACCAGTGGATGGAAGATCTCTCTTTCTCTAATTCTGCCTTCCAAATAAATCAATAAAATCTTAAAAAAAAAAAAAAAAATCCGAGGGAAGAATTGCTGCATCCAAAGTTAGGGACATTTTAAGGTTTATAATGTAGATTGCTAAAATTTTCCTCCAGAAAAGTCAAACCAGTTTAGATGAAAATACATGAGAATGTCCCTTTCTATGCGCTCTTGACATTATTAGATATTTTTCTATTTCTCAGTCAATTCAGAAATACTAGGTACTATTTTTGTCATAGTTCACTGTTTTGGTTACTATTTTTCAGATACTTATTAGCCACTGGTACCTTTCTATTGGAATGGTCATCTATTTCTTTTCTTTTTTTAATCCTTCCATATTAAGAATATGAACACTTTATCATTTGTTACAAAATTTTTTCAACTTCTTCCCATTTTAATTTTTGGAGATTTTAAAAACATTTTTAAAAGAATTTATTTATTTTAGAGGTAGAGTTACAGACAGAGGGAGAGACAGAGAGGTCTTCCATCCTCTGGTTCACTCCCCAAATGGCCACAACAGCCAGAGCTGTGCTGATCTGAAGCCGGAGCCAGGAGTTTCTTCCAGGTCTCCCATAAGGGTGCAGGGACCCAAGGACTTGGGCCATCTTCTGCTGCTTTCCCAGGCCATAGCAGAGAGCTGGATCGGAAGAGGAGCAGCTGGAACATGAAACTGGCGCCCATATGGGATTCCAGGGCTGCAGGCAGAGATTTAGCCTACTATGCCACAGTACCAGCCCCAATTTTTGGAGATTTTTATACAGAAGTTTTTATTTATTTACTACTTAGTAGTGGTTGTTTTAAGCACTACACCAAGCCCCCACTCCCGGAAGTTTTTAATACTATGTATTCATGTGTGCACACACAGAAACTTGCAATTCAAATATGTTGACTTTTCCTTTTTGCTTAGACAGGCTTTGGTCATCTTAAGATCAACTAGATAGTCATCCATGCTTTCTTCTGATTGTTTTGTTGTGATAAGTATTCTTTAACTTTTTAATTAACCTGGAATTTATTTTAGCACATCCCAGAACAATTTCTTTTTAAAAAAATATTTATTTAAGGGGCCGGCGCTGTGGCGCAGTGGGTTAAAGCCCTGGCTTGAAGCGCCGGCATCCCATATGGGCACCGGTTCTAGTCCCGGCTGCTCCTCTTCGATACAGCTCTCTGCTATGGCCTGGGAAAGCAGTGGAGGATGGCCCACGTCCTTGAGCCCCTGCACCCATGTGGGAGACCCGGAAGAAGCTCCTGGCTCCTGGCTTTGGATCGGTGCAGCTCCAGCCATTGCGGCCAACTGGGGAGTGAACCAGCAGGTGGAAGACCTCTCTCTCTCTCTCTCTTCCCTCTCTCTGTGTAACTCTACCTTTCAAATAAATAAATCTTTTTTAAAAAATATTTATTTGAAAGGCAGAGTTACCAAGAGAGAAGAAGAGAAATCTTTCATCTGCTGGTTCTTTCCCCAAATGGCCACAACAGCCAGGGCTAGGCTGGGCTGAAGCCAGAAACCAGGAGCCCAGCTGCCTTCCCAGGTGTGTTAGCAAGAAGCTGGATCAAAAGTGGAGCAGCTGGGACTTGAACCTGCAACCATATGGTTTGCCAGTGTTGCAGGTGGTAGCTTAACCCATTGTACCACGCTGCCAGCCCTTTGAGCAATCTCTAACAATAGCCCTAGTTATTGCTTTTACGAGATATAACCTATGCCCAGCACAGTATCAAAACCTTTCCACCTCTAAGACACTCAGAGGAACCATGACAAATAAAATTCTCAGTATCAAGAAGATTGCGGGGGCAGAGGGGCAGGGGCCTGTAGAAGATGGTCCAAGTGCTTGGACCCCTGCACCCTCGTAGGAGATCCAGAAGAAGCTTCTGGTTCCTAGCCCAGGCCTGGCCCAGCCCCAGCCATTGTGGCCATGTGGGGAGTGAGCCAACGGATGGAAGACCTCTCTCTTGATATCTCTCCCTTTCTCTTTTTGTAACTTTCAAATAAATAAATAAATCTTAATGGGGGGCGGGGGGGACTGGCGCTATGGCACAGTGGGTAAATACCCTGGCCTGAAGTGCATCCATCTCATATAGGCGCTGGTTCGAGACCCAGCTGCTCCACTTCTGATCCAGCTCTCTGCTATGGCCTGGGAAGGCAGTAGAAGATGGCCCAAGTCCTTAGGCCCCTGCCCCCTCATGGAGACCTGGAGGAAGCTCCTGGCTCCTGGCTTCGGATCAGCGCAGCTCCAGCCATTGCGGCCAACTGGGGAGTGAACTATTGGATGGAAGACCTCTCTCTCTCTGCCTCTCCTCTCTCTGTGTAATTCTGACTTTCCAAAAAAAAAAAAAAAAAAAAAGAGGAGAGGGAGAGGGAGGGGGAGGGGGAAGGAGATCAGGACTCCATTGCTGACTGCCTGCTCCTCCAAAGCTCAGCCTCTCCTTAGCATCCTCTGCACTGACAGCAGATGGAGGGTCACATGGGGGTGGGGGGCACGGCCCCGGGGTCCCTCTGGACAGCCCTGCAGGAGGAGCTCCCTGCTGGCCTCCCTCGGCAGGTGTGTGTGTGTGTGTGTGTGTGTGTGTGTGTAGGAATCCTGCTGACTGCCCGCGGGCCCCTCCAGCTCTGTCTGGCCGGGCCTGCGAAGGTGCCTCAGGCATCTCCCGGGTGGTGCCTGGCTCCCCTCACCTCAGCAGTGCAGCCCCCTCTGCTCCCTCTTTTCCTGCCGTTGAGCTGGTGCTAAGGGGCGCGCCGCCAGGAGGTCAGGCCCCGCCTGTCCCTTGGGCTCCCCTTCCGGCCCAGGCCCTCCTCTCCCCCAGGAGACTGCTAGGGGACTGGCTTTGATTTTCAGAAATTCAGAGAGTGTTGGGCATTGCAGAGTTCCAGTGCCCTGCTTTGGCCTGGCCCAGCCCAGCCCTGGCTGTTATGGGCATTTGAGGAGTGAACCAGTGGGTGTGAGAGTCTCATCTCAGTCTCTCTGCCTCTGTCTGTCTCTTCCCTCTTACCCCCATCACTCTACCTTTCAAATAAACAAATCTTTAAAAATAAATTCAGAGGGACAGGCGCTGCTAAGTCCTGCTTGGGACACCCACATCCCATATCAAAGCCCCTGCTTCGAGTCCTGGCTACTCTGCTTCTGATCCAGCTTCCTACTAAGGAGTGTTCTGGGAAAGGGCAGGTGATGGATTGGATCCTTGCCGCCCATGTCAGAGACCAAGAGTGAATTCTGGCCTCTTGCCTTCCACATGGCTCGGCCCCAGCTATTGCACACATTTAGGGAGTGAACCAGCAGATGAAAGATATCTCTAAGTCTCTCTCATTTTCTCTCTCTTTGTCTCTCTCTAGTTCCCTCTCTCCCTCCCTCCCTCCCTCTCACAGCTTTTCAAATTAGGTGAAAATTAATAAATTTTTAAAAAGAAAATTCAGAGTGTGAGGTGGGGAACCTAAATATAACTTTTCACATCCCTATCTTTTAAAGTACTTTGTAAGATGCTCAGAAAAGTCTCTCTCTCTCTCTCCCCCCCCCCTCTAAGATTTGTTTATTTATTTGAAAGGCAGAGTGACAGAGAGAAAGGGAGAGACAGAGATCTTCCATCTGCTGGTTCACTCCCCCAGTAGCCACAACAACCAGAGCTTGGCCAGGTGGAAGCCAGGAGCACAGATCTCCATCCAGGTCTCCCATGTGGGTGGCAGGGGTCCCAGTACTTGGGCCACCATGTGATGCCTCCAAGGGTGCGTGTTAGCAGGAAACTGGATCGAAAGTGGATATCTGGGACTTGAACCTGGCACTGTAAATATGTATATGCACATGTACATGCACACACACGTATGCACACACGCACACACGCACACTCACATATTTCTTGCCCAGGAGGCTGATTCTGATGGGTGCTTCACTGAGCTCCTTGCCCTCCAGCCTCTAGTTGCATTGGGCCACTAGGAGGCAGCAGTCCAAAACCAGAGAGTGTGGTAATACTGCCCAGGATCTAGCTGTTTCTCAAAAGCCAATGGGTTGCCTTAGGCTTCCCCTCCTCCACCTCTCAGGGCTTCCTGTTTGTCCTTCCTCCCCTCTTGGCCCTAGTGGCTGAGGGGCGGTGCCTCCGATTCCTTCGCTGGGTTTCCTTTCAGGCTGTCTAGATCTTGCAGATAGCCCCTTCTTGAAATGTTGCTTAGGGCCAGCGCTGTGGTATAGCGGGTAAATCCACCACTTGCAGTGCCGGCATCCCAAATGGGCATTGGTTCATGTCCCGGCGGCTCCACTTCTGATCCAGCTCTCTGCTGTGGCCTGGGAAAGCAGCAGAAGATGGCCCAAGTCCTTGGACCCCTACACCCATGTGGGAGACCCAATGGAAGCTCCTGGCTCCTGGCTTTCTGATTGGCTCAGCTCCAGCTGGATGGAGGACCTCTCTCTCTCTGCCTCTCCTTGTCTCTGTGTGTGGCTTTGACTTTCCAGTAAATAAATAAATCTCATAAATAAATAAATGTTTCTCAGTCACCCCTTTTGAATGGGCCATCTGTGATCAGCCAGGACTTCCCCACCAGCATGTACTCCTCTTTTGTTTTATTTATTTACTCACATTTTATTTCAAAGACAGAGAGAGAGAGAGAGATCTTCCATTCACTGGTGTACTCCCCAAATGCCCACAACAGCCGTGGCTGGGTTAGGCTGATCCCAGGAGCCGGAAACTCACCCAGTTCTCCCACGTGGGTGACGGGGATGCAAATCCTTGAGCCATCACCTGTGGCTTCCCAGGGTGCACCGTAGCAGAATTGCTGGAATCAGAAGCAGAGCTGGTTCGCACATGGCACTCTGGTACCGGGTGCGGGTGTTCCACGCGGGCTCGTAACTCACCACTGCGCCAAGCACCCACCCCTCTCTTCCCCCTTGCAGCCCAGAAGGCTTTGCAGATGGGATCGCTCTGCTCCTCAGTCATCAGTCCAGCCAGGTGATTGCGGTTTGATGGGTGTGGCTTCTGCTGTACTGCTTGCAGCGAGTAGGGAATATTAAGGCAGAGAGCCCACAGGCCTAGACGTGCAGATGGCTGGCCACCTTGTGAACCTGCAGCATGGCCATCAACCCTGGGCTTTCTGGAAATCCAGACACTCAGACCCCACCCCACGTGCTGAAGCAGCATATGCGTTTTCACAAGACCCCTGGTGACTCGTGAGCACGTCTGTGCTGCGAGCGCTGGCCCAGGTCCGCCAGGCCCACCTTTCGTGAGTCTTCCTACACCCCCAGTGGAGCTTTTACAGTGCTGGCACCCAGACTCCTGCTATACCAAGGAAAGAAAGCAAGGCTTACTTGTTTACATTGGAGAGAAAAGCACCCCACGTTCCCTGCTTCTTTAAAAATATTTTGTTCATTGCATCTAATCTCACTCTCTGTAACAGATCTAGGAACCCTTTAAATTGGTGATGCTCAAACTTGGGTGCACATTAGGAGCCTCCAGATCACCTAAATCAAGAATACTTGGAGGGTGCTTAACTTGGGTCTACGCCACCCAAGGAGCTCCTGGTTCCTAGCTTCAGTCTAGCCCAGCCCTGACTGTTGCAGGCATCTTGGGGACTGAACCAATGGATGGATGATTTCTGGTTGTGCCTGTTTATTTCTCTGTGTTTCTGTGCCTTTCAAATGAGAGAGAGGGAGAGGAGAGGAGAGGAGAGGAGAGGAGAGGAGAGGAGAGGAGAGGAGAGGAGAGGAGAGGAGAGGAGGGGAGGGGAGGGGAGGGGAAGGGATGGGGAGGGGAGGGGAGGGGAGGGGAGGGATGGGAAGGGGAGGGGAGGGAAGGGATGGGAAGGGGAGGGGAGGGAAGGGGAGAGGAGAGGAGGGAAGGGATGGGGAGGGGAGGGATGGGGAGGGGAGGGGAGAGGAGAGGAGAGGAGAGGAGAGGAGAGGAGAGGAGAGCAGAGCAGAGCTTGGGTCTCCCAGGTGATTCCATTAAGCAGAGCTGAGAACCACTGCTGTAAGTTCTCTGAAGGGCTTAGGACTGTAAAGCATGGGTGGGCGCTGTGGCATAGTGGGTTAAGCTGCCCCTTGGAACGCCAGGGTTTGAGTCCCACCTCACTTCTGATTCAGCCTCCTACTAGTGTAGAACTGGGAGGCAGCAGATGATGGCTTAACTCCTTGGGTCCCCCGCCCAAATGGGAATCCCAGATGGAGTTTTGGACTCGTGAATATAGCCTGGCCTGAACCTGGTTATTATAGGAATTTGGGGAGTGAACCAGTAGATGAAAATCTCTCTCTCTCTCTTTCAAATAAATTTTTAAAAATTTAATTTCAAATTTGTAAAGCAAAGTCTGTTTGAAAAGAGTAAAAAGGGAAAATACAGGGAAGAAGAAACATTAATTTTTTTAATTTTCTTTTTTCTCAAGGTTTGTTTTATTTATCTGAGAGACAGAGTTACACACAGAGAAAGAAGAGAGATAGAGAGGTCTTCCATCCGCTGGTTCACCTCACCCCCCCAAATGGCTGCAACGGCCAGAAGTGGGCCAGGCTGAAGCCAGGAGCCAGGAGCTTCTTCTGGTCTCCCACGTGGGTGCAAAGGCCCAAGCACTTGGGCCATCTTCTACTGCTTTCATAGGTGCATTAACAGGGGGCTGGATCGAAACTGGAGCAGCTGGGACTCGAACCTGCGCTCATATGGGATGCTGGCACTGCAGATGGCGGCTTAACCCACGGTGTGACAGTGCCAGCCCCTAACTGGTATTTCACAATAGTCAAGCTTGTTAGTCAGATGGGATCTCCAGCACATGTCCTGCCTCCTGCTCTGCTAGTCAGGTGTCTGGCCCGCCCCTCATCTCCCCCATGATTGCTTCCTGCAATCTCTCTCTCTCTCTCTCTCTCTCTCTCTCTCTCTCTGCTGGAGTCTCCAGTGAAGAAAGTGAGCTACTTAGAGGCAAGGTGCTCTCTCAAACTGCACTGTACCCCGTGCCTCGTAGTAAAAATGATTTATGAAGATGCTAAGGTCAGAAGCAATTGATGAAAATGCAATCTTTCCCCTGCCTGAACTCTTCTTGCCTACATTAGCCATTTCCCAGTAGCCACTGCCGTCTCACATGGGCTTCCTTTTTTATGCTGTTGTACTGCTGTATCCCTTTTCCTATGTCTGTGTCTTCTTTTCCCTAAAAGCCTGTAGACAGACTTCTTGATGATTGGAACTTGATCTCATCTCCCAGATACTTGGCACAGTGCATAATAGGCATTCTAGAATGTGTCAGTTGGGTGCCACACTCAGCATAACTGCCTCAGTGGTCATGTTTGGATGACTAACTGTTCCATCTAGTTCATGCAGAATCTTTATCTTCCAGTTATGACTTTACTAGAGCCTGTTTTTTATTTTATTTTTTTAAAAAAAGATTTATTTATTTATTTGAAAAGTAGAGTGACAGAGACACAACAAGAGAGAACTACTCACTGGTTCATTCCCCAAATGCCTGCAACAGCTGGGGCTGGGCCAGGCCAAAGCCAAGAACCAGGAACTCTGTCTTCTCCCATGTGGGTGGCAGGAACCCAAATACGTGGACCATCATATACCGCCTTCCCAGGCACAGTAGCAGTAATATCTGGTTGAAAGTGGAGCAGCCGGGATTTGAACTGGCACTCTGATATGGGCTGTGAGCGTTCTGAGCAGTGGCTTAACCTGCTGTGCCAGGGTGCCCGCCCCACCAGGTCCTTCCTGTGCACACCTTCAATCAATTCTCTATCCCAGTTCGGTGTGATGAAATGTAAAAGGCTGCAGAATGCTGGCCGAATCTCAGTTAACTTGCTTCTAAAATTGGGAAAATAATTTGAAGTCTTTGCAGGGTTAATGAGAAACCGTAGTGAGCTCTGCTTTCTCTTCCCTTGGAAAGCGTGTACAGGCAAAATGAATGAGATGCATCCTGTTTTTCCATTAGGCCAAAGCTGATTAAAAGGCTAATGGGTAAAAGGGCTCAAAGTATGGAGCAGAATGGCGCCCTACGTATTCACGTTGAGAACCTCACTCAACTATGTGAGGAATGTCTGCAGTATACAGAGCAGTGGGCAATGTAAGCCCTCTTTGCTCAGAGCACAGAAGCTTTCACAGCCACCAAACCTCCCTAGGTCCTTTCTCCATCTATAAAAGGGAGATATTTATGCCCATTTCGTAAAGTTCTATGAAGATAAAAGGAAGTAGTGCATTCTCAGTGCTCAATAAACACCAACTCCCTTGTGCTTGTTGGCTCTGAAGAAATCAGTTGGCTCTGAGAATCTTAAGCTAATAGTGATTTCCTGCACATGGCCTTGCAAAATGCAGCACCTTCACAACAGTGCTGCCTTCAGGAAGATCACAAACATGTTCCATCTGGGGAAAACAGGGGCTGGAGTCTTTAACTTTTGAATCAAATGCTGAGAGAGAGAAAGAGAAGTGGCACTGTGGCACAGTGAGTTAAGCCTCTGCTTGGGATCCCCACATCGATGTCAGAGTGCCTCAGCTCAAGTCCCAGCTCTGCTTCCCATCCAGCTTCCTGCTAATGCGCCCAGGAAGGCGTGGATGACGCCCAGGTGCTTGAGTTCCTACTGCCCACATGGGAGACTTGGTTTGAGTTCCCAGCTCCTGGCTTAGGCCTGGCCCAGCTGTGGCTGTTGTGGACATTTTGGGGAGCGGTCAGTGGGTAGAAGATCTTTTCCTCTTCCTCTATCACTCTGCCTTTCAAATAAATAAATAAAAACTTTTTGAGAGGGGAAAGGTGGATGTATTGTTCTTGCAGAGTCCAGCAGGTGGTACAAGAAGCCTGTGGAGCAGGACCAGCGCTGGCCAGCAGAGAGATTGTCTTCCTCTGGGAGATGTCTTCCTGTTGTGTGTCCACAGTCGTTCCACAAGTAGCTGTGCACTAGAGATAGGCTCCTTACATGTACGACTGCAGTTAGTATGAGTTTTCCTAAGAAAACTGTGGTCTACAAGGCAGCTGTGAGTGTGCCTAGTCCACCCCAAATAGTCTGCCCTAAGTGTTCCACTCTTCCAGGACTAGGTCATTCACTCCAACTACTTCGGTTCTGCGTTGCCCTCATGTGAAGGCTGAACACCATTGGCTCTCAGGGTATGTTTCCTAGAGACACATAGTCCGAGATTCTGTAGCAGACCTGTCACCATTAACGGGGCCAAGCTCTGTAGTTTCTGGGCAGTGTGGACTCTTCAAGCAGTGGGTACTAGAAAATGAGCTGGGAGTGGGGAGAGATTTGGCTGGCGATCTTTGGAGTTTGCTGTTTTCTGTAGTGTAAGTATTCCCATCACTTTACAGAGCACTGGGAAGAGATGAACTCAGTCTTGTTATCGGGGGAACAAACGCTCAAGTCTTACTTTAGGAATATTTCCATTATCACCAGGACTCCTAATAAAATATCCACATTATTGAGCCTCCTTTTGTCTACCCTCTGATCAAACAGCAGGGAGCAGGGATGTAAGATAGAAGAAAGAATGGACTCCTACACCGATCCACAAACTGGATGGTTGGCCCTGAAGGGAAAAGTACCTGCATGATCCTTGGAGCTCCATGGGCGCAAAGCATCACAGAGAAAGAGAACAGACACTGCCTTCTGGCTTGTCAGTGATATGGCAGGGGTGGGCATTTGGCCTCGCGGTTGACACCTGCATCCAATCCGAGTGTTTGGGTTCAAATTCTGGCTCCAGCTCTTGGTTCCACCTTCCTGCTAATGTGGACCCTGGGAGGCAGCAATGATGGCTCAAGTGATTGGGTTCCTGCCGCCCACATGGGAGACCTGGGTTGAGTTCCTGCCTTTGGCCCCCAGCCTGAGCTGTGGGGAGCATTTGGGAAGTGAATAAGCCTGCCTTTCAAATACATTTAAAAAGTGGTTTTTGCTGGCGCCACAGCTCACTAGGCTAATCCTCCACCTTGCGGCACCGGCACACCAGGTTCTAGTCCCGGTCGGGGCGCCGGATTCTGTTCCGGTTACCCCTCTTCCAGGCCAGCTCTCTGCTGTGGCCAGGGAGTGCAGTGGAGGATGGCCTGAGTACTTCGGCCCTGCACCCCATGGGAGACCAGGATAAGTACCTGGCTCCTGCCATCAGATCAGCGCGGTGCACTGGCAGCAGTGCGCTGACCGCGGTGGCCATTGGAGTGTGAACCAACGGCAAGGGAAAACCTTTCTCCCTGTCTCTCTCTCACTGTCCACTCTGCCTGTCAAAAAAAAAAAAAAAAAAGTGGTTTTTACAAAACAACATGGGGGTTAGTGGTGCAGTAGGTTAAGCTGCCTCTTGCAATGCTGGCATCTTGTATTAGAGTGCCAGTTCGAGTCCCAGCTACTGTGCTTCTGATCCAGCTCCCTGTGTTTGGGAAAGCAGTGGAAGATGGCCCAGGTGTCTGGGCCCCTGCCACTCATGTAGGAGATCAGAATGGAGTTCCTGGCTCCTGGCTTCTACCTGGCCCACAGAGCTGTTACAGCCATTTAATGAGTCAATCAGGAGACAAAGATCTCTCTGTGTCTCCCTCTCTCTGTCATTTTGCTTTCCAAATAAATAAGTAAAAATATATCTACTTTAAAAATAAAAAAAACAATTGGTCATATACAAAATATAGAATTGTGAATTAGGAAGGAATGATCCACTCCAATTTAGGCAGTTCTAGTTATTCCTTATATCATGTTGAAATCTACTTGCTTAACTTCAATTCACCTGTTGGGGTTCTGGCCCGGGAAGCGGGCTTGGAAGTCCCTGTCAATCACTTTCTAATCAACGCCCTTGTGCTGACGGAGGATGGCGTTTCAAACCCTCGTAGGCTTTTTTTCCTCCAGGATGAGTAGTGCCGGCTGCTGCAAATGATGTTTGTGGTTTCTTATCCTCTTTTCACATTTCTCTGGACATGCTCCAGTTTGCTCAAATTCCTCTTAAAATAGGCCCAATGGCGGAATCCACTGCCAGCTCAGAATGACAGGGAGCTGTTACTCATCCTATTCTGAGCCTCGCGTGTGCATCAGCACAGCCCAACATCACACATGCTTTCTTGGTAATGCAATAGTATCACGCTAGTGATTTATATCCACTTACAGATGGCTAAAATCCTAAGTTTTTGTAACAGCTAAAGCCTCATATCCCTCATGCTTTAATTGCACCTTAAGAAATGTGAATACATTCAATATACTAAAAACCATTAAACTGTATACTTTAACATTTTTAAAAGAGTTATTTATTTTGAAAGTCAGAGTTAGAGAGAAAGAGGGAGAGACAGAGATCTTCCACCCGCTGGTTCACTTCCCAGACGGCTGCAATGGCCAGGGCTGGGCCAGGCTGAAGCCAGGAGCCAGGAGCTCCACTTGGGTGGCAGGGTCCAAACATCTGTGCCATCTTCTGCTGCTTTCCCCAGGCCATTAGCAGGGAGCTGGATGGGAAGTGGAGCAGCCAGGGCATGAACATTGGTTCATCCCATAGGGGATGCCAGTGTCACAGGTCGGGGCTTTACCTACTTTATTACAATGCTGACTTCAAAATTTTTAAAGGTTTATTTCCTTGAGAGGCAGAGAAAGACAAAAAAAAAAAAGGGAGCTCTCATTCACTGGTTTACTCCCCGAGTGCCCAATGGCCAGGGCTGAGCCAGACTGAAGCCAGGAGCCAGAAACTCCATCCAAGTCTTCCACATGTATGGAACCCAAGTACTTGAGCCACCACTGCTGCCGCTGAGGGTCTATATCAGCAGCAAACTGGGATGTAGAGTGGAGGCAGGAATCAAACCCATGGGTTCTGATGTGACTGATGTGAGATGTGGCCATCCCAATCAGTATCTTAAAAAAAAAAAAAGATTTATTTATTTATTTGAAAGGAAGAGTGAGTGAGTGAGAGAGAGAAATCTTCCACCTGCTTATTTACTCTGCAAATGGCCACAACAGCTAGGACCGGGCCAGACTGAAGCCGGGAGACTGGAACTCCATCTGGGTCTCCCACGTGGGTGGCAGAGACTCAAGGGCTTGGGCCATCATCACCGCTTCTCGGGCACAATAACAGGGAGCTGGATTGGAAGCAGAGTAGCTAGGATTTGAATCAGCACCCAAACAGCCTGTTGTACCACAATGCCTGCCCTGCCAACCAGCATCTTACCTGCCGGGCCAAACTACACCCCAGACTGAACATTTAAAAAAAGAATTTATGTATCTTATTTGTGAGGTAGAAGGTAGAGTTACAGACAGTCAGGGAGAGACAGAGAGAAAGGTCTTCCTTCCGTTGGTTCACTCCCTCAAATGGCTGCAATGGCTGGAGCTACGCCAATCCAAAGCCAGAAGCCAGGAGCTTCCTCCTGGTCTCCCACGTGGATGCAGAGGCCCAAGGACTTGGGCCATCATCTACTGCTTTCCCAGGCCATATCAGAGAGCTGGATTGGAAGTGGAGCAGCCGGGACTCGAACCGGCGCCCATGTGGAATGCTGGTGCCACAGGCAGAGGATTAACCTTATTGCACCACAGCGCCGGCCCCCCATACTGAACATTTTAAATCAGAGAATTAAATAGTGTATGAATTATATCTCAATAAAGCTGTTTTAAAAAATCTAAGTACAGGAGAGAAATACAGAAATGTTGTATTAAATACCTACTAAATGTTAACAGGTACTTTGTCTCATATAATACTTCCCTTTTTAAAAATTTATTTTTTTATTAAATAAATAAAGATCTTTCATCCACTGGTTCACTCCCCAATGGCCATGGCTGGGCCAAACCAAAGCCAGGAGCCAGGAACTTCTTCTGGGTCTCCCACATGTGTGCAGGGGCCCAAGCACTTGAGCCATCCTCCACTGCTTTCTCAGGTGCCCTAGCAGAGAGCTGGATTGGAAGTGGAGCAGCCAGGACTTGAACTGGCACCCACATGTGCTACCCACACTGCAGGCAGAGGCTTAACCTTCCATGCCACAGCACCAGCCCTATAATACTTTCAACAGTCCTTTTGAGTTCTAGAGAAATTAAGAAACTTGTCCCTGGAGCAAGAATTTGAAGCAGGGTGTGCTCAGATGCCCATGCTCCCGTCACCCTCATTCTGCCATACCGCACTGCCCCTCGGTCACCTGCTGCCTGCCAGGCCTTGCAATTGGTGCCCAGATAAAGATGGTGGGAGTAACGTGGGACCATTGAGAGCCTCAGGGTTAGAAAGATCTAGCAGTTGGCAAAAGGGAGGGCTTCATTTCTCTTTTATTTATTTATTTTTTTTAAATATTTTATTTATTTGAAAGACAGAGTTACAAAGAGAGTTAGAGACAGAGAGAGAGGTCTTCCATCTGCTGGTTTACTCCCCAGATGGCCGAAACGGCCGGAGCCACGCCCATCCGAAGCCAGGAGCTTCTTCCAGGTCTCCCACATGGGTGCAGGGACCCAAGGAATTGGGCCATCTTCTACTGCTTTCCAGGCCACAGCAGAGAGCTGGAACAGAAGAGGAGCAGCCGGGACTAGAACCAGCGCCCATATGGGATGCCAGTGCTTCAGGCCAGGGCTTTAACATGCTGCGCCACAGCACTGGCCCCCATGGCGGGGCTCTCATTAAGCACAGCTGATTATTTGCAGGGAAGAAGATGGCTGTGGTGGAGTTGTGGGAGATGTTGGGAAGAACAGTGCGAGTGTCTCAGACCGGCCAAGGGTTGGTCTGGGTTTCGGGTGTACTCCCTGGGGGACTAGGCAAGCAAATGAGAGTTCTGCTTGGGTTATGCAGGCCAAGACTGAAGCCTGGGGAATCAAGAAATTAGGTTCCACGTAGGGAATCCAAACTGAAACGCTCTGGTCCCAGGGTGAAGGCAGATGCCAGAATTCAGAACCAGTGCTTTTGACCAGAGCAGCACACATCAGAGGGGAACCTAACCGTGTCACCCGAGTGACTAGAAACAGTTCTCTCAAGCCTTCAGCTCAGCCCAGGCTTTGTCTCTCAGCCTGGGGTAGAGCCCAGGTGTGTGTCAGGTGCCCCCAGAGCGGGACTCTCCATTTGTTGGAGGAGTTGGTGAGACCAGAGCCTGTGCTGCCTTGCTTTGTTGTTTTTATGTGTGTGTGTGTGGTTTTTTTTTGTTTGTTTGTTTTTTTACTTTTGACAGGCAGAGTGGACAGTGAGAGAGAGAGACAGAGAGAAAGGTCTTCCTTTTGCTGTTGGTTCACCCTCCAATGGCCGCTGTGGCCGGTGTGCTGCGGCCGGCGCACCGCGCTGATCCGATGGCAGGAGCCAGGTGCTTCTCCTGGTCTCCCATGGGGTGCAGGGCCCAAGCACTTGGGCCATCCTCCACTGCACTCCCTGGCCACAGCAGAGAGCTGGCCTGGAAGAGGGGTAACCGGGACAGAATCTGGCACCCCGACCGGGACTAGAACCCGGTGTGCCGGCGCCGCAAGGCAGAGGATTAGCCCAGTGAGCCGCGGCGCCGGCCTGCTTTGCTTTGTTTTATTGCTGCAACTTGCATGGCCGGTGACAGCCACGAGTACACACACTCCTATAGAACAATTGACAAAATCTAGGTGTGCCATCCATGATGCCACTCTCTCCCCCACCACGTGACAAAGTGCGTCAGGAAGTGACTAAGAGGACACACCGTTTCAAGGATAAACGCGAATCTGTTACAATATTTTATCTTCAGCAAGAATGACCTGTGTGGTGCGCTTCTCCTTTGGAGGGGCCGGTGTGAGGGGACCATCGGGCTGGGCACCGACAGGCAGACGCTTTCTGTAGAACCGGAATCCCTGCTTTGGCATGCCTGCCCCCTCCACTGCCAGTCCACTGACTTAGCCAAGGCACCTTGGATCTCAAATAACAGAGCCATCTCCAACTTGCCTGAGTTAAATGGAGCGTGTACTGGACATGGCCCAGGGCAGGAAGGGCAGCCAGGCCTCGTGGGGTGGGAACAAAGCCCCGAGAGGCCACTGGGAAAGGAGACAGCCACCTCCCTGTTCCTCTCGGGATGCCCTGGTTTCTCATCTCTCTTCCTCCCCGACACGGTTTCAGTGTGCTGGCTCCCAGGGCACGTCGTGAAAATGGCCAGGCCAACACTCTGTTGTGTGCTAATCTGGTTCCGGATCCAGTTGTAACTGACCAGTGTCCCAGTTCCAGGTGTCTGGGACAGGGCATCGGGTTGTCTCCACTTGTGTCAGGAGTGTCCACCTTGATCACCTGTGCCCAGAGCAGCAGGGGCACTTGGGGTGACAGTGATACCTTTGGCCCGCCCCTGCAGAAGGGGGTTGGGTGGACAATCTTAGGGAAGGAGGCACAGGCTGAACAGAAACCCCATAAGGTGCCTACTCCCTGCAAACTGTTGTCCCCACTGCCTCTGGCATGGCAGCTGGTGGCTCTGAGTCCTCTCCTGTTGGGGGGCTCACTGTGGCTCTGCCTTCTTCCTGGAACCCCAATGCTACCTGGATCTGGGTAACTGGAAACGCCTTCTCCTCCAGCTTCAGCAAATTGCTGGTGAATGTCTACAGCAGAAACAGAATAATCTCATCTGGGACCATGTGTTGCAAGGAGAACCCATTGAAATAAAAGGTATACCAAGTACGCGAGTGCTGAGTCAGGTTACAAGGATCCACACACACCCATGATGTATCTTACAGCCGACTGAATTACTATATGTAACGCACACGTCATTCATCTGCAAAGTGCCTTTTTATTTTTTTATTGAGTTTTTAAAAGAAGGCAGAGTTACAGAGAGGCAGAAGCAGAGAGAGAGAGAGAGAGAGAGAGAGAGAGGTCTTCCATCTGCTGGTTCACTCCCCAAATGGCCACAGTGGCCAGAGCTGTACCGATCCAAAGCCAGGAGCCAGGAGCTAGGAGCTTCTTCTATGTCTCCCACACAGGTGCGGGGCCCAAGGACTTGGGCCATCCTCCACTGCTCTCTCAGGCCATAGCAGAGAGCTGGACTGGAAGTGGAGCAGCCAGGACTAGAACCAGTGCCCACATGGGATGCCGGTACTGTAAGTAGCGGCTTTACCCGCCACACCACAGTGCCATTCATAGCAGAATGCTGGAACAGTATGGCTCTGGGAGAGTAAGGGAAGGAGCAGCCGTGCCCACTAAGTATATAAATGTTATGATTTATCACTTATAAATCATGTGAGACAGAAAGCCCATGTTCATCAAAAAGCAGGGGCCGGTGTGGGTGAAGCTGCCGCCTGTAGTGCTGGCATCTTATATGGGCACCGGTTCGAGTCTTGACGCTCCACTTCCTACCGAGCTCTCTGCTGTGGCCTGGGAAAGCAGTAGAAGATGGCCCAAGTGCTTGGGCCCCTGCACCCATGTGGGAGACCCAGAAGAAGCTCCTGGCTTCAGATCAGCACAGCTCCAGCTGTTGTGGTCATCTGAACTAGATGATGGAAGACCTCTCTCTCTCTCCCTCTGTCTCTCTCTCTCTATGCCTGTGCCTCTCTGTGTAAATCTGCCTTTCAAATAAATAAAAGAATGAATCTTTTTAGAGAAATCAGAATTCCCAGGTGCAGGGAAAGTGCTTGGCGTGGTGGTCAGGATGCTGCTTGGTGCTCCTGCATCCCACTCAGAGTGCCTGGGTCTGAGTCCTGGCTGTGTCTTCACTCCAGCTTCCTGCTGATGGGCCCCGTGGCAGGCAGCAGGTGATGGGCCCCGCCACCCAGGTGGGAGACCTAGCCTGAGTTCCTGACTGCTGGTTTCAGCCTAGCCTGGGCCCAGCTGTTTCA
The DNA here is from genome assembly GCF_964237555.1 of Oryctolagus cuniculus. NCBI lineage: Eukaryota > Metazoa > Chordata > Mammalia > Lagomorpha > Leporidae > Oryctolagus > Oryctolagus cuniculus. Next base: position 86,204,646 of record NC_091443.1, read on the forward strand.
GGCATTTGGGAAATGAAGCAGCAGGTGAGATCTCTCTCTCTCTCTCTCTCTCTCTCTCTCTCTCTCTCTCTCTCCTCTCTCTCTTCTGCTTTTCAAATAAAAAAATTAAATAAACACACATCTTCTTCTCACAAGGAATTGCAGGACCAGTGTGACTTCAGGTGACTCTTGCAACTGTGTCTTTAAGTGAACTGCGGGACGGGATCCCTGTGATAAGACCCAAAACTTTAAAGGAAGCAATGGATTCTAGGCAGGCCTGATCCCGGCTACAGGTTCTCAGTGAACACTGGCCCTGAACAATACGCTGCTGCTGTGCGCTGTCAGGCAGCACATCGAGGCGAGACGAGGGAGATTTTCCCAAAGAGCCCTTCCCTCGACGGGACACAGAGCAGCCCTAGGGAGAAATGGGAGCACTTTGTTCTTTGTGCTTGGATTGCAGAAACCAGTCTGTCACCTGCCGCCAGCTGGGCCCCGTGCGTCGCGGGGCTGACATCTGAGACGTGCCCTAGTTCCTGCTCTGTCCTCTCCTCCCACTGCCGAGCCCTGCTTTCCGTGCAGGCAAGGAGGGCCCGGCTGTGCTTTCCTGCGCCCCTGCAGTCGCCGCAGTCTGTGATGGGGACTGGGACGCCGCGAGCTTGCTACCTCCCTTCCCACTCCTGTGTCTCACCCCTGCTCGGCTAACACACTTGCCACCCACAGCTCAACCCTGTCACCCACAGTCAGCTCTCCGCAGCAGTGGGTTTCACACTCTTGGACGTGACCGACCATGGAGAGAAAATATTCAGGGGAAAAAAATATTGCACTGAACATGGACAGCCTTTTCTGCTGTTGGTCATGACTGTGAACAATGCAGCCTAACAGCTGTTTATATAGTGTTTGTACTGTGTAGGCGTCATAAACGATCTAGAGATGATTTAAAGTGTAGGACAGGATGTGCAGAGGTTACGTGCAAATATGACACCGTTTATGTGGGGGACTTCAGTGTCCACGGATTTTGTTGTCTTCAGGGAGGTTAGGACTGAGGCTTGGAACCTGTCTCCCGTGGATCCCAAAGGATGACTATACAAGGGAGCTTCAAAATGGTTATGGAAAACTTGCATTATCTTTTTTTTTAAAGACGTATTTACTTCTTTATGTGAAAGGCAGAGTGGCAGGGAGAGGAAAAGATGTAGATCTTCCATCTACTGGGTCACTTCCCAAATGCCAGCAACAGCCAGCACCGGGCCAGGCTATAGCTAGGAGCCAGGAGCCAGGAGCTCCATCCAGGTCTCTCACATGGGTGGCAGGAAGCCAAGTATTTGGGCCATCTTCTGCTACCTCCCAGGCATGTTAGCAGGAAGCTGGATTGGAAGTGGAGTAGCTAGGACTCAAACCAGCACTCTAGTGTGGGATGTGGGCATCTCAAGTGTCAGTTTAACCTGCTGGGCCACAATACCTGCCCCTCCTATTATCTTTTTTAAAAAAATTTATTTATTTATTTGAAAGAATTTCAGAGAGGCAGACACACACACACGCACATACACACACACACAGGTCTTCCATCTGCTCATTCACTCTCCAGATAGCTGCAACTACCAGAGCTGTGCTGACCTGAAGCCAGGAGCCAGGAGCTTCTTCTGGGTCTCCCACACGGGTGCAGGGGCCCAAGGACTTGGGCCATATTCTACAGCTTTCCCAGGCCATAGCAGAGAGCTGGATCAGAAGTGGAGCAGCCGAGTCTCGAACCAACGCCCATATGGGATGCCAGCACTGCAGGCAGCAGCTTTACCCGCTACGCCACAGCGGCGTCCCTCCATTATCTTTTTTTTTTTTTTTTTTTTTAACAGGCAGAGTGGACAGTGAGAGAGAGACAGAGAGAAAGGTCTTCCTTTGCCGTTGGATCACCCTCCAATGGCCGCGCGGCTAGCGCACTGCAGCCAGCGCACCATGCTGATTCGATGGCAGGAGCCAGGTACTTATCCTGGTCTCCCATGGGGTGCAGGGCCCAAGTACTTGGGCCATCCTCCACTGCACTTCCCTGGCCACAGCAGAGAGCTGGCCTGGAAGAGGGGCAACTGGGACAGAATCCAGCGCCCCGATCGGGACTAGAACCCGGTGTGCCGGCGCCGCAAGGCGGAGGATTAGCCTAGTGAGCCGCGGCGCTGGCCTCCATTATCTTTTAATTCCTATTCTGTTTTTTTTTTCTACGAGTATTTTGAAGTCCCCTAGAATATTAAAATTCTCAAAATCAAACCTGTCCCACGAGCAAGTCCCATCCCACAGTGGGACCTGGTACAGCAGTGAAAATGAGGACTTGTATCGCATTTATTTAAATATTTAAAAATTATAGCTGAAGCCATAATTCAACATTTAAAGTGGCCTAGAAAATTGGTTTGAGTTGACTATTCCAGTTCTTCAGAGCTCTAGATTAAAACGTGGGGTTCAGGGTGAGCACACTGGGCCTGAACTCTCATCACTCTGACCTGCCTCAGGCCTGGCCTCACACACAGCTGATGTGGATCTCAGTCTGAGTGAACAAGCTCCACGTGTCTCTCCATCTGTCTTTGCCACCACTTAGGCCTTTGGTGCCACATCAGTTATATAGTCCAACCTTAAAGGGTAGATCAGGGAGCCACAGCCTTTGGCAAGGAACTTTGGGATCTGGGTCCCTGGAGTCGGGCCAGTCTCCTTGGCCTGTGGACTCCTTGCTTCATAGCGGCAGTGAGTGGAGGAAGGGAAGGGTAGGGCCCTCTGAAGAGTGAGCTCGGAGAGGGAACGCCTCTTGCCAAGACCGGACAGCAAATCCTGTCTGGCCAAATGATAACTAAGCCAAAAATATGAGTTAATACAAGAATCTGCACAAGTCTGGGTGCCATAAAGAATTCCTGCCTGAACTGTAGAACACGGAGGCCTGTGCTATTTCAAGTGTTTTGTCTGCTGCTTCCCATAAATACCTTGCTTATTCTCGGAAGTAAGCATGGTCTCCCGTAGGTGTAAGAGCCAGAAGCCAAATGGACAAGCTCTGTCATGACGTGTGAGGGGACTTGAAAAGGTTCATGGAAAGTGGAATTGAAAGTAACTCTAGGAGCAGGAGTTTGGCCTAGCAGTTAAGATGCCCGTGTTCCTTACTGGAGGGCCTAGGTTCACATCCTAGCGCTGGTTCTGGACTCCAGTTTCCTGCTAATGCAGACCCCGGGGGGAGGCAACAGGTGATGGCTCAAATGTTTGGGTCCCTGCCACTCATGGAGGAGACTTGGATTGAGTTCTTGGCTGGTCCAATCTCAGCTTTTGTGGGCATTTGGGGAATGAACCAGCAGATGGCAGCTCTCTGTCTCTCAAACAAATAATTTTTTTAAATATAATTTTAGTTTGGTGCAAAAAAATTGAAATCCATGCAGAATTTTTTTTATAACATGGACTTTCCATGAACTGTTTGAAGAGCCCTTGTATATTCCAGGAGAATTTGAGCTCCCATAAAAAAGATCAGATATCAGAACTGTACATGGTAGATGCAGAGAAACTATTTGATAAGATTCAATGTCCCTTCATGATAAAAACCTGCAACAAATTAGACACAGAAGGAACATACCTCTAAACTGTAAAGGCTACAGATGACAAACCAGCAGCCAATATCATGCTGAATGGGCAAAAGTTGAAAGCATTTCCGCTCAGATCTGGAATAAGCCAAGGACGTCCACTTTCTCCTCTGTTATTCAATATGGTATTGGAAGTTTTAGCAAGAGAAATTAAGAGAAAGAAATAAAGAGTGTCAAAATTGGAAAGGAAAAAGTTAAAATATGTTTGCAGAGAACATGATCTTGTACATGGAAAAACCTAAACACACCACAAAAAAGGTGCTAGTACTGATAAAACAATTCAGTCAAGTTGCAGGATATAAAGGCAACATTCAAAAATGATAGCATTTTTATACATCAGTAATGATCTTGCTGAAAGAGAAATCAAGAAAGAAATTCCATTCACAAGTTACTTCCCCAAAATATAACGTAGTAATAAATTTGACCAAAGAAGTGAAAGCTCTCCACAATGAAAATTATAAACCACTGATGAAAGAAGTCCTCAAGGGCACACACATGAAGATATTCCTTACTGAGGATTGAAAAGATTAATATCATTAAAATGTTAGAATTGGGGCTGGCACTATGGCGTGGTGGGTAAAGCTGCCGCCTGCAGTGCCGGCATCACATATGGGCACCGGTTCATGACCCGGCTGCTCCACTTCCAATCCAGCTCTCTGCTCTGGCCCCTGTGCCTACATGGGAGACCTGAGGAAGATCCTGGCTCCTGGCTCTGGATCAGCACAGTTGCGGCCATCTGGGGAGAGAACCAGCAGATGGAAGACCCCCCCTCCCCTCTGCCTCTCCTTCTCTGTGTGTGTGTAACACTGACTTTCAAATACATAAATAACTCTTTTTTAAAAACTTAGAATTAACATCACTAAAACAGTCTACAGATGTAATGCAGTCCCAATCAAAATACAGAATTAGAAAAAAAAAAACAAAAACTAAAATTCGTATGGTGTCACAAAAGAGCCAGAATAGCCAAGGTGATCCTGAGGAAAAAAAAAAAAAAAAAAAACCAACCCTGATTTCAAAACATACTACAAAACTACAGTAATAAAAGAATCATGGTACTGATGTAAAAATCATCACTTAAAAAAAATATAAAACGCAACTAATTCAAACACACATGATAATGAATGGTAAATGAGCAATAAAATCTTAGATATGGAGCACAGAGCATCCAAAGATTTTTTTTTTAAACTGAAGCTGAAAATAGACCTATTGTAATTTTTAAGTGCATGAAGTACTATTTTTTTATATCTTTTTTTTTTTTTTTTTTTTGGACAGGCAGAGTGGACAGTGAGAGAGAGAGACAGTGAGAGAGAGAGGCAGAGAGAAAGGTCTTCCTTTTCCGTTGGTTCACCCCTCAATGGCCACTGCAGTGGTGCGCTGCGGCTGGCACACCACACCAATCCGAAGCCAGGAGCCAGGTGCTTCTCCTGGTCTCCCATGCGGGTGCAGGGCCCAAAGACTTGGGCCATCCTCCACTGCACTCCTGGGCCACAGCAGAGAGCTGGACTGAAAGAGGAGCAACTGGAAAAGAATCTGGCACCTTGACCGGGATTAGAACCTGGTGTGCCAGCGCCGCAGGGGGAGGATTAGCCCATTGAGCTGCGGCGCTGGCCATGAAATAAAATATTCAATTAAACTTAATTGAACATTTAAAAAAAATGAGCACATAAATCAGTGGAACAGAATAGAGAGCCCATAGATTAATCCACATATATACAGCCAACTGTTTTTTTTTTTTTTTTTACAAAGATGCCATGAATATACATTGGAGAAAGGGCAGTCTTTTTTTTTTTTTTTTTTTTTTAATTTGAGAGGTAGAATTATGCGGGGCATGAGGGTGGCAAAGATGGCACCAAGAGGAAGTTAGACGGGCAGAGTCCGAGTTGTTTACAAGAAAACTTGATTGGGCACAGGCATCAGGAAAGAGGACGACGTCAGTGCGTGAACAGCGCGTGGGCCTTATGGAAACCAAGCGCATGATAGGGTAACCTTTAAAATGATTGGCTGGCTTCTTTTCCCCTCCCCTATAGCTCTGCCGAGTTTTGCTTTAAAAGAGGCTTACTTACAATAATAAATGAGTTCCTGCTTGACTCCACTCCCCGTGGCGTGTGATTGTCTCTGGGATCAAGGGAGGCTGGGGAACGGGCAAGCCGCGCACTTACCTTTCCTTGGACCCAGTCCACCGTCGTTTGGGTGGGCTAAGACCCTGCAGAATTACAGACACTGAGAGGGAGAGACAGAGAGAAAGGTCTTCCGTCCGCTGGTTCACTCCCCAAATGACCACAATGGCTGGAGCTGCACTGATCCAAAGCCAGGAGCCAGATGCCCCCTACCAGTCTCCCATGTGGATGCAGGGACCCAAGGACTTGGGCCATCTATTACTGCTTTTCCAGACCACAGCAGAGAGCTGGACCAGAAGAGGAGCAGCGGGACTAGAACCGGTGCCCATTTGGGATGCCGGTGCCACAGGCAGAACATTAACCTACTGCGCCTCGGTGCCAGCCCCAGGACAGACTTTTCAATAAATGGTATTGGCCAAACTGTATGTACATGTAGTAGAAGAGCAAAATTAGATCCCTACTTCTTTACCATTTACAAAAATCAACTCAAGATGGATCAAAGACCTAAACGGAAGACCGGAAACTATAAAATTGCTAAAAGAAAACAAGAGAAATGCTTCAAGACACAAATGTAGGTGATGATTTCTTGAATAAGACCCACAGGCAGCAAACACAGAACTAGACAAGTGTTATTATATCAAACTCTGAAGCTTCTGCACGCAAAGGAAGCAAAAGAGTGAAGAGACTTTTGACAGAGTGAGAAAAAGTATTTGCAAGCTACTTATCTGACAAGGGATTCATATCCAGAATATAGCAGCAACTCAGAAAATCAACAACAACAACAAAATCAATCTAGTTAAGAAATGGGCAAAGGACCTAAATAGACAGTTCTCAAAAGGGGAACTGCAAATGGCCAACAAAAATATGAAAAAGTGCTCAATATTATTAGCCACCAGAGAATTGCAAATCAAAACCCACAATGAGACATCACCTCACTTGTCTGGTTTGCTGTCAAAAAGAGAGAAATAGATGCCGGTGAGGATGTGGAGAAAGGAGAACTCTTAGACACTGTTAGTGGGAATGTAAATTGTGCAGTCACTATGGAGAAGAGTATGGCAATTTTTTTTTTTTTTTAAATTAGAGGGGCCGGCGCTGTGGCACAGCAGGTTAACGCCCTGGCCTGAAGTGCGGGCATCCCATATGGGCGCCGGTTCTAGTCCTGGCTGCTCCTCTTCCGATCCAGCTCTCTGCTATGGCCTGGGAAAGCAGTAGAAGATGGCCCAAGTCCTTGGGCCTCTGCACCCATGTGGGAGACCCAGATCCTGGCCCCTGGCTTCAGATCAGCACAGCTCCAGCTGTTGTGGCCGATTGGAGAGTGAACCAGCAGATGGAAGACCTCTCTCTCTATCTCTACCTCTCTCTGTAACTCTGTCTTTCAAGTAAATGAAATAAATATTTAAAAAAATGAAATTATTAAAAAAAATTAGAAATGGAACTGCCATATGATCCAGCAACCCCACTACAGGGTATATATCCAAAAGATACAAACTCATTGTATCAAAGAGATAACCTGTACCACCTCGTTTATAGCAGCACCATTCACAATAGCCAGGATTATGGGAACAACCAAGGTGTTGATCATCAAATGAATCGATCAAGAAAATGTATGTACACCATGGAATGCCACTCAGCTATAAAGAATGAAATCCTGTCATTTGCAGCAAAATGGATGGAACTGGAGAACATAATATCTTTTTAAAGATTTATTTATTTATTTGAAAGCGTTACACAGAGAAGGAAATACAGAGAGAGAGAGAGAGAGAGAGAGAGAGAGAGAGAGAGAGAGGGAGGTCTTCTATCCACTGGTTCACTCCCCAATTAGCCACAATGGCCAGAACTGCAGCTATCTGAAGCCAGGAGCCAGAAACTTCTTCCTGGTCTCCCATGCAGGTGCAGGTCCCCAAAGACTTGGGCCATCTTCTACTGCTTTCCCAGGCCATAGCAGAGAGCTGGACTGGAAGTGGAGCAGCCGAGTCTCGAACCAACGCCCATATGGGATGCCAGCACTGAAGGCAGCAGCTTTGCCCGTTATGCCATAGCACCAGCCCCAAGGACATCATATTGAGTGAAATAAGCTAGACACACAAAGACAAATACCATATATTCTCCCTGATATGTGGGAGCTAAAATTAAAAATAAATCAATCTGAACACAGAATGGATTAGTAGAGGCTGGGAGGAGTGGGAAGGATAAAAAGAGTTTGGTTAAAAATAGAAATAGAGGAAGTTAGGCATAGTTCATTAATTGTGACAGATATACTAATATGAGATGTTAATAACAGGGAAAGTGGGGTAAGGGCTATATAGGAATTCTTTGTACTACAATTTTTGTCTTGCAAATTTGAAATTATTCTGAAATAAAATGAAATAAAATAAAACCTGATGCCATTGTAAGCGTCCTAACCTTTCCCTTCACTGGGCGAGTTACAGAATAGGGTAGTCTATTACGCTGGGTAATCTGCCAGTGCCTGTGGCATAGGGGGTCAAGCTGCCTCCTGTGGTGCTGACATCCCATATGGGTGCTAGTTCAAGTCAACTGTTCCACTTCCAATCCAGCTCCCTGCTAATGCGCCTGGGAGAGCAGGAGAAGATGGCCTGAGTGCTTGGGTCTCTGCACCCACGTGGGAGACCTGGAACAAGCTCCCAGCTCCTGGCTTCAAATTGGCCCAGCTCCAGCCATTGCAGCCATTTGGAGAGTGAACCAGTGGATGGAAGATCTCTCTCTCTTTATCTTTTTCTCTTTCTATGTCTCTGTAACTCTGCCTTTCAAATAAATAAACCTTAAAAAAAATCTGCTTACGTAGGGACTGCCAGTTTTGAAACAACTATAAACCAGCACATCAGCCCCTTAGCAGTGTATCATAATTCTACCTGGTAACGTAACCATTTCCATAGTAATCTCCTCTAAGGGGCTTCCTGAGGGATGCTCTGCTTTAGTCTTATCTTTACTCCCCTTAGCACACCCTGCACATGGCTTTATAGATTGTAGGTGCTAAAAAAGTTTTTATTGGCCGGCGCCGCGGCTCACTAGGCTAATCCTCCGCCTTGTGGCGCCAGCACACCGGGTTCTAGTCCCGGTCGGGGTGCCGGATTCTTTCCCGGTTGCCCCTCTTCCAGGGGCCAGGGAGTGCAGTGGAGGATGGCTCAGGTGCTTGGGCCCTGCACCCCATGGGAGACCAGGAGAAGTACCTGGCTCCTGCCATCGGATCAGCGCGGTGCGCCGGCCGCAGCGCGCCGGCCGCGGCGGCCATTGGAGGGTGAACCAACGGCAAAAGAAGACCTTTCTCTCTGTCTCTCTCTCTCTCACTGTCCACTCTGACTGTCAAAAAAAAAAAGTTTTTATTAAATGAATGAGAATACAGAACACAGACTGTAATTTAGCAGCGTGACTTAATCCTCCTTGGATGAGCCAGCAGGCCCTTGAGGGCCACGCATATCTTCAGGGTTGTTATTGAGTATGTTATCTCGGGGATGGTTAAGTACAGGCCAAGTGGTTGAAAGGAGAATTCTGCAGTGACCAGAAGATAAGACTTGATACCTACCAGCTCAGTCCAATTTTAGGACTCTGTGCATGTATTTATAAGCCAGATATCGGAATGATCCTAGTTATTAGCTAAAAGAAAACAGCATATGCCAGGTCACTTGTTGATAAGATCTGACTGCACATAAACAGTGCTAAATAGTCTCTGTTTATGAGCTGTAGCCAGAGTCCAGGGTTCTTGGCCACGGTAGGTCAAGGAATCCATCTCTGAGATTTTTTTTTTTGAAGAGGCAGGATTCCATTAGTACTATTAGGGTATTATTGCCTTTACTTAATTTCATTAAAGCCCACTCATTAGCTCACAATTTTCTGAGAAGGCATGTGTATTTATTACTCTGAGGCTAATATACTCTGAGCTCTGTGTCAGTTACCAGGAATACAGCGTGATTATAATCATGCCCTCGAGAAATTTAAATAATTCATCTCGAAAAACATTTCCTTGTGCAGGTGACTTTACAGCACTTTAAATGTCAGTGTCAGAAATTAGCCTGGGTGTAATGTGACCCTGTCACATGTCCTATAACCCACTCAAAAGACAGAACAATAGCAGAAATCAATGTGACTGTCCGTGTAATGAGTTGCCATGGGCGTAACGAGTGTTCATTTAAGAGTAGTTTTTTGCGCCTTCAGGATTTGGGGTAAATACGTGTCTGCACATAGGCGATGTTTGTTTCAGTTTAGTGCCTCCAGGGATTGGAGAGCAAAGCAGCCGAACCTCCAGCACTAACTCCCTCCCCGCCATCGGGAGGAAAGAGCCGTCCTCGGCTGATCTTTGTTGCCTGTGAGGGTAGCAGAGGCAGCAGCAGGGAGCTCTACTCTGGGCCTCCGGGGATCCAGGAGGCAGGGAAAGGCGTTTCTAGGTCCAGTTTGTCAGGAAAGCTGGGAAGTGACACTGCCCTACCCTGGGCCTCCGGGGATCCAGGAGGCAGGGAAAGGCGTTTCTAGGTCCAGTTTGTCAGGAAAGCTGGGAAGTGACACTGCCTTCCTTCCCCACAGCCTCCTATAAACATGCCGATTCTCATCTTGACACTGGGACTTCACAGCTCAATGTCTTCCTATCTCATCAGTTTCCCAGTATGCTGTCTGCAGAGCGCAGGTGCCAGAAGATCAGAAGGGAGTGTGGGGAGAGCTGTGTGCTGCACCTGCCTGGGAGAATCGCCATGCACGTGGTCTACGTAAGGTTCTGAGAAGCTGTGGCATTACACGCTCTGACTGCAGCACTTTGCCAAAAGCCTTGACCATGGAACTCTTTGTTCTGGTACCACCCACTAACATCTGCATACACTCCGAGAAACACTGGAATAAACTATCTCTGTAGTCTGGTTTGACCACATCTTCAAGCCTTGGGAGTCGGAGCTCAGTGGGGTTAAGTGTTCTGTCAGGGGTCTCACACTCCTTGGCCACCCTAGGTTGCCTTCATTGGTCAGTTTCCTATATTCTCTGTTTTACTGTGAAGAGAGAGAGAAAAAGCATCATGGACCGGAATCTAGAGATCATCCCCAGGCTCCGGAGTTGCTGGTTTTGGCAGGCTCCGGTGGCTGAATTAAGCCTGATGAAGCAGGACTGAGTTGAGGGAGCAGGTGTTTGGCATAGTGGTGAGGACTGCACCTGGGATGCCTGTACCCCAGATCAGAGTGTTGGGTTCAGTCCCATCTCCTCTTCAGCCTCCTGCTAATGGCCACCCAGGGAGGCCACAGGTGATGGCTCGAGTACTTTGGTTCTTGCCATCCACGTGGGAGATCCAGACTGAGTTTCTGGCTCCTGGCTTTGGGCTGGCCCAGCCCCAGCTGTCACTAGCATTTAGAGAGGAAGCCAGCAGGTGGGATTTGTCTCTGTCTCTTTGCCTTTCAAATAAGTAAAATAAGAATTTCAATGATTTGAAATGTATTTTATTTTTTACATTTTTATTTTACTTGAGAGGCAGAGATAAGCAGAGTATACTCCCAACCATTCACTAGTTCACTCTCCAAATGCCTGCAGCAGCTGGAGCTGGGTTTGGCCAAAGCCAGGAGCCAGGAACTCAGTGTGGATCTTTCATGTGGGTGGCAGGGCCCAGCTACTTCAGCTAGCTCCTGCTGTCTCTTAGGGTGCATATTAGCAGGAATCTAGAATTAGGAGCTCAGGCACAACTTAAAACCAGGCACTCCAGTATGAAATGGAGGCATCCCAGCTGATGTTTGAACTGTTAGGCCAAATGCTTGCCCCTGAAATGTATTTTCTAACCAGGTCTCTCCAGAGGCTAGTGGGGTTTTTACTGAGTAGAGAATTTTCGACCAGTCAAGAAACTAATGAGGGGCTGGTGTTGTGGCCCAGGGGTTAAAGCTGCTGCTGGCAATGCTGACATCCCATATGGGTGCCGATTTGTGTCCTGGCTGCTCCGCTTCCCATCCGGCTCTTTGCTAATGTACCTGGGAAAGCAGCAGAAAATGGACCAAGTGCTTGGGCCCCTGTACCCACGTGGGAGACTGGAACAACATTAAGTTGTTCCTAGCTCCTGGCTTCGACCTGGCCCAGCGCTGGCCGTTGCAGCCATTTGGGGAGTGAGCCAGTGGATGAAAGACCTCTTTCTTTCTCTCTGCCTCTCTCCCTCTCTCTGTAACTCTGACTTTCAAATAAATAAATTAGAAGAAAAGAAACTAATGAAAAGAAGGGAAGCGGCAAAGGTCGTCGAGTCCAAAGCCCAGGTAACTGGCGCCTAATGGCAAACAATAAGTTATCTTTTTTTTGATACCGAGCTCAAGAAGAGCCTTTAATATAATTTTTTTTCTTTTCAAATATTGAATATGAGTCATAGATCCCTTTGGCGTCAGAACTGGGAAAAGTGAACAGAAACTTGATCTTTCGACCTCACAAGCCAATATCCTAGCTGACGTCTCTTTTATGCCAGATGAAAAAGGGTTGCACCTCACTTCTCGTGGACTTTGCCTCGAGGCAGAAGGACAGAAATCATTTCAGGCTTCAGTTTCTATTCCTGCTGTTTGCTGGTGAAGAATTCTGCACGTTGGTGGCCAAGTCAGCCACGGCGTTCTCCCAGGGAATCGGCTGCCCCAACTGCAGTGTAGCCTCGCCCCAGAGTAATTAAAGAACCACACGAGTGGCACTCTTTTCCTACAGAATTACTCCTGAGAGGCAGATGGCAAATCCAAATGTTTAGCTCTAGAGCCATATGGGGCCCTCTTTGTTTCAAAAAAGCCTCAATGAATATTAAGCCTCGAATGACGCCATTCATTGCAAAAGTAAGATGTTGGGATAATCCCCACATGGGCCTTCATCAGGCCACATTGCCATTTGGGTTTCGGCAAGTAATAGGTGGGGAATGACTATATGACCGGGATTTCATTAGCAGTTTTTCTTGATCTGAATAATCATCTTGGCCCAGAGGAATCACCCATTCCGCTTAATTTCCTCAGCATTCTATTACATTGTCGGCATCATGTTCTCAGCATCAGGCTGGAAAATGAGGAATCAGAGGGTTGTGCTTCGTTTCTTATTAACTCCTCAGCTCTGTCCGAGCAGCGGGAGCAGTCACAGGGAGACAGGGTGTTTTGTCAGAGGAAACAGAGCAGCTGCACACGTTCCCTGGTTAACTCTGTTTGTAAGTCCTTGCTGCTGTTCAGTTAAGCAGAAAACTGTCCACGTTGGGGATTTTTCCCGGGTCTGACCATCCATATTCAGTGGGAACAGGAGGCAGGAATCTGACTGGATTCAGTTTAACACGCAGAGCAGAATTTCATTTTTCTCTAATACAGCAGTTTGACAACCTGGTAACTCACTGGTACTGTCCCAGGCAGGATGAAACTTTGCACCCCTTTTGGAAAGAGAGAAGTGCTGATAACTGAGTCATAAGGGTGTACTGAGTACTCTCTAGAACAAGGAACTAGGTGCCTTGGGCCCCCTTCCCAGCACCACACGTTGCGTGGCCTCCAACGGATCTGCATGGTCTCTGAGGCTGCTGGTAAGTCCCCTGGGTTCACCAGGGGGTTGGGTGACCTGGGAGAGCAACGTCTGTAAGACCGGAAGCCCCAGATCTTGGCTCATCTCTTATGGGAGCCTGGATGCAGGAGTCTAAAGACAGACAGAAGGGGACGATCTGGTCCAGCCCGCTCATTTTACAGATGAGGACACTGAGGCATGGCAAGGCTGTCAAACGTGTTTAAGAGCACAGAGCTGGTTAGTGGCAGGGCTGGGCACCCAGGCCAAAGCTGTCAAATAGAGAAATTAGAAAGTTCAAGGCTGCCAGAGTGTGTCATCTGAGCCTTGGCCTTAGCTAGTTGTTGACCTGGTGTCCGAGTGCCCATGTTAATGCTGACTTCGGGCCACCTACATACTCCTCAAGGAGGCCATATTTTCTCTTCCAATTAAACATCAATTCAACTGTTTAAGAGAATGACAAGTCAGAATTTTCCTGGATTCAACTATGTGATTTCTCCAGAAATTTCAATATAACCAACCACTCAGTAATACCTGAACAAAGATTATGTGCATCTGACATTAAAATGCAGGTGATAGCGGGCACATATTGTGTCCCCAGGCCTGTCTTCTCTGGTCTTCTCTGTTTCTGATAGAACCACGTGTTCAGGGTAGGACTGACCCCTGCACCTCATTCCAGTGGCTTAAACCAGTTGACCTGAGACAAGAGTTCAATTTCAGGGCATTTATTTGAACTCTTGGAGAAAAGGATTCTCTGTGTTCTGCTGTGAATCTTGAAGCAAGAAGCCCCAGGCGTTTCAGGAAGACTTTTTGGCAAACCTCTGGGGCTGGCTTGTTGAAGTCAGCGTTACTTTCAGGAAGCCTTGCTAAGAAACAGGGAAACCAGATCCCAGGAGTTTTATCTGAGCTGCTGGATTAAAACTCACTTGTTAAGAGACCTCTATCTGATTCTTTGAGTATTTTTTAATAATGATTTATTCATTATTTTATTGGCAGTCAGAATTACAGAAAGGGAGAGATAGAGAGGGGGAGAGGAGAAGGAAAAGGAGAAAAGAGAGAGAGAGAAAGCTCTCTTGCATCTACTGGTTCATTCCCTAGCTTGCCACAGTGGCCGGGGCTGAGCCAGGCTGAAGCCAGCAGCCAGGAGCTCCATTTGGGTCTGCTGTGGGTGGGTGCAGGGGCCCAAGCAGTTGGGCCATCTTCTGCTGCTTTCCCAGGCCACAGCAGGGAGCTGGATCGGAAGTGGAACAGCAGGGACTTGAACTGGTGCCCAAATGGTCTGCTGGCCTCGCAGGCAGCAGCTCTACCTACTATACCACAATATCACCTCCTCTCTGAATATCTTTTAGTATATCTGATATTTAGTATCCTTTAGTGATTAAGTATTTTTATTAAAGTCATTTATTACCATAAGCATCCCAATACCTGTTGTGAGGCTGATCTTGTTTCAGCTCATTGTTTTTTGTTTGTTTGTTTGTTTGTTTATTTTTTAAGTTTTACTTATTTGAAAGGTAAAGTTACACAGAGAAGCAGAGGCAGGGAGAGAGGTCTTCTATCCGCTGGTTCACTCCCCAGTTGGCCGTAACGGCCAGAGCTGAGCTGAGCCAGGAGCTTCTTCCAGGTCTCCCATGCAGGTGCTGGACTTGGCCATCTTCTACTGCTTTCCCAGGCCACAGCAGAGAGCTGGATCGGAAGTGGAGCAGCTGGGACTCGAACCAGTGCCCATATGGGATGCCAGCACTGCAGGCAGCAGCTTTACCTGCAATGCCACTGTGCCAGCCCCCCCTTTTTTTTTTCTTAAAAATTTATTTACTTACTTATTTATTTACTTGAAAGAGCTACAGAGAGAGAGAGGGAGAGACACAGAGAGATCATCCATCCACTGGCTCACTCTCCAGATGGCCACAACAGGTCTCCCATGTGGTTGCAGGGAGTGAACCATCACTCACTTCCCAAATGACCAAAAACTTGGGCCATCTTCTGCTGCTTTTCCCAGGCTGTTAGCAGGGAACTGGATTGGAAGAGGAGCAGCCGGGACACAAACCATTGGCCATATGAGATGCCAGCATTGCAGGTGGTGGCTTTATCCAATATGCCACAATACCAGCCTGTGTTTCAGCTCATCTTGACTTTTGCTGTTGGATCTGAATCCATTTTAAAGTTGGCCCCCAAAGACCTTTTTTTAGTGACTCAGGTTTATAATAAGCTCTACCCAAAAATACATAGTATTTACTGCACATATACTTTACTTGACACAAAAATCCTACAAAATACCAATGCCTAAGTTAACGTATGAGATGAATTTTACTAATATTTTACTATCAGAAACTTTATTATTAGACAAATAATGCAAGAGATATTACAATGGATTCCTTCCAAGACATCATTAAGTGGAGTAAAATATTGAGCCTACTCTCCATGAATGCTAGACTGTACCTCGCTTTTCTATGGACTGAGCCCTATCCAGAAATGAAGTCACCCAAAATAACTGCAACTTGGGTGGCTTCTTCTCCATTTAAGTGATTAGGTATTTACCCTAGACCCTTAAGAAAAGAGTTTTGCCTTCATCTGGGCCTTGGCCTTGGCCCTTGTCCATGTACTAGGCTCCTGAGCCAAAGACGACAGCCCTCCCTTCAGTCATGTTCATGAACTCACAGCTGAGGGATGCACATTCCTCCCACACCCTCTACACTGACTCAGTTCTAAGAAGCTAGATTTATAGGAATTTGTTAGAAACTGTACGTTCATGTAGCTTTTTATTGTGGTATTATCATCTTATTTTCATCCAACTTTTGCATCCAGTGGTGATATATGAAATATGTAACAATCAGTTTTGTATGAGTATGTGACCTACCAGACTTGGAGTCTGACCAATCAGAATGGATGCTTAAATCATCAAATCAGAACGGGTGCCTTACCAATTCAAATTAAAAGCCGTCCAACTAGAATGGACACTTGGCCCATCAGAACAAATGCAGTGTGTTCCAGGTGGATATCTGCTTCACGCTTATCACTGACCTTTTCATCTGTCAGCTCTCCCCTCCATTAACTGGGAGCAAACTGAGGGCAGGGACCACATGATGCATATCTTTGTATCTTCCCAGTGGCCTTCCTGAGTGGGTTTCATAATGTGAGTTTAATGAATATTTGTTGGCGTGGACATTATCCACTTAGTGATTGCTTAGGAAATATCAGTGGGTGGAAAGAGTACAGTTTGCCCTTCTCTGCTGAGGATAATTATAGAATTAGACCACTAGAATATCACTAAAATAGCATGTTTTTGGATGACACACAGCTGATAAGACAAATGGGTGTTTTTAAGGGCTTATCATTCAATATGATCTTGATGAGCTAGACACATAATATATAATCACACTGGTTTCTTAAACACAGCAGTGAATAGGGTACTTAGAGGAAGAATAACATAAATACCAGGTAGACTATCAATGGAAAGGTACTGGTAAGGCCCAATACACCTAAATCTTATAGCAAATAACACATGAAATTGTCCCAGACATTTTTAAATTAGCTAGGCTTCTGGCATGACAGTCATAGGTGCTCATTCATCCATTCGACAAGTTAACTGAATACCTACTATGTGTAAAGGTTTCATGCTAGGCATGCTGGGAATATAGCAAGAACTTAGCAATGTCTCTTTCCTAAAACAGCTCAAGTTCCAAGGGAGAAGACAAAGAAGTACACAAACCATTCGGTAACAGTGAGAGAACGTATTCAACAGCTGAGTCATCAGCCAGTGAAGATAGTCACCATGAAGGACATCTTTGTAGCCCACCGGGACAGCTGTGCTCCACAGCTGGCTGAGGGCCAGGATCCATCAACACTGATGGCTGCACACGGACGGCCAGAGGCTGCTTTGTCCACAGTGTTTCGGGACCATGTTAGCTTCTGGGTTCTTGTAGGGTACAATTAAGGGGGAAAAACAGTCCCAGTAACCACCAATACTGGTTTGGCTAACGCTTGACAAGTAGGGGCTTCACTCACATTTAGTGTCCTTTAAGCAGTTAAGACAGTTGACATTTCTTGCACTCACATGTCTTAGAGAAACTGACACCAGTCTAAAAATCCTTAACTTATTTTGAACATTTGCATAGAGAACATAAACTCTCAGGAGGATGTTTGTAGGTTCTTGGGAGGGGGAGGTCTTTGACCCCCAAGAAGAATAATCTACAGTAGGAGGTGAACAATGCTGTGGGAGTTGTGCAAGGTGACGCTCTGGCTTGCTAAGAGAGCCAGACTGAGGACAGAGTAATCACAGAGGAGGGCAGGCATGAGGAATAAAGGAAATGGATAAAGCTCAGCTCAAAACCATCCTCACCAGAAAGGAGCAAATTCTGGGGCTGGCGCTGTAGCTCAGCAAGTTAAAGCCCCCGCCTGCAGTGCTAGCCTCCAGCTGCTCCACTGCCAATCCAGCTCCCTGCTGATGCATCTGGGGAAGCAGCAGAAGACGGTCCAAGTGCTTGGGCCCCTGCACCCACGTGAGAGACCCAGAAGAAGCTCCTGGCTCCTGGCTTCTAATAGGCCCAGCTCTGGCCATTGTGGCCATTTAGGGAGTGAACCAGCAGATGGAAGACCTCTCTCTCTGTCTCTACCTACCTCTCTCTGTAACTCTTTCAAATAATTTTTAAAATGGAAATATTAAAATTAAAAAAAAGAAAGTAGTAAGTTCTGGGGCTGGCGTTATGGCATAGCAGGTTACGCCTCTAACTGCGATACTGGCATCCCATATGGTCATCCTGATCAAGAGCTGGCTGCTCCACTTCCAATCCAGCTCCCTGATAATGCACTTGGGAAAGCAGTGAAAGATGGCCCTAGTACTTAAGCCCCTGCATCCATGTGGGAGACCCGGAAGAAGCTCCAGGCTCCAGCCCCAGCCATTGTGGCCATTCGGGGAGTAAACCAGTGGACAGAAGATGGATCTCTCTCTCCCTGGCTCTCCTCCTCTCTGTAACTCTGCCTTTCAAGCAAATAAAAAATAAAATTTTTCTTTAAAGTAGCAAGTTCACAGGGGAGAACCCAGATGGACACAGCTCTGTGGATGCAGGACTGGAGTCCCACGATGCACAGCCACCAGGGGGGAGGAGCAGCTTCCACAAAGCAGGAGGAAAGTGTGATAGTGACAAAATCGACAGAGGGTCAAATCCTTGGATATCTACCCTTGGGTAGTCAGGCTGTCATGTAAACGTGAGCTCTGTGGAAGACTTTAGAATCCCGTGGAAGGTGCTGCTCTGCCCAGTGCCTTGCAGAGCTGTAGCTATTCCAGGGTGGGCTGGGCAGGTGGCATGCATTATTGGTGTGCTTATCTCAGAACACTGCAACATGGGTTTTTAGGAAAGGGCCATTGATACCACTTGGACAAAGAGGGGACTATGGCAGCCAGCAGCATATTACCTGTGGTACCCTCAGCTCTACAAATGTGCTGTGTCCAGTCCTTTGAGCACAATGCCTTGAATTGGTGGTACTCGATTACTACTACCAAAATCTCAGCTCCTGATGCCATACTGCTACACAAAATAGGAAAATGATTCAAAAAGGGAAATTTGATTCTTCTTGGTTGGTATGTTCAAGTGGTTCAATAGTGGAAGCCAAACTTAGCAGTAAGAAAGTCCCAATATTGGGGTGGGCATTGTAGCATAGCTGGTTAAGTTCCCACTTGGGACGCCTGCAGCCTCTATCAAAGTGTCTGGGATCAAATCGTGTCTCCAGCTTCCTGCTAATGCACCCGGGAGACAGCAGATGATGGCTCAAGTGCTTGGGTCCCTGCCGTTCACGTGGGTAACCCAGCTGGAGTTCCTGGCTCCAGATTTTGGCTCCAACTTCTGGCTATTGTGGGCACTTGGGGAGTGAACCAGTGGATGGAAGTTCTCTCTCTCTCCTCTCTTGCCACTCTTCCTCTCAAATAAAAAAAAAGTTTTTAAAAAGTCTCAAACATCATATATGCTTGCCAGTAAAGAAAAACTGGGGAAGTGAAAATATGACAGAATTATTTTTAAAAAATTCCCATGTATTAACAAAATTCCCCTAAGGAAATTTAGGGACTTTAAAATTCCTAACTCTAGCTTCTCTTGTGAACATAAGTTCTTATTCATACAGAAAGAGAAAGATACTAGTTGCCAGCAGATGGTGGGACTAAAGTTATTTTAATAAGTACACATTCTTCAAAAGACAGATGATTCCACTAGTTTTTGGAGCTATATTCCCCCCCCTTTTTTTCCTAGCAATGAAGATGAAGGTGTAGAACTGGGCTGTCCACTTATTCAGAGCCTGGATGAAGCCAAAGACTTGTCCAAGGGCTGGCTTGGGCAAAGAGGCCCAGCCCGTGAGATTCCTTATTAGCGGGGCAGACACTGTGACTTTGACCTCCAAGGTCCTTGTTCCCATCAGGTAGGCTGCAGCAGCAGCGGTAGCCCTCTGGACACTGTAGGATCAGTAACTACGATGTATTTACCTTCTGTCCACATAGAAGGTGAAGGCCAATTCCAGGACCAGCTAAGTCTCTGCCACAATAGGACTGAGCTTGGAGTATCAGTGGCATTGTGCACGCACTCAAGATGCATCTTAGAAGCTGCTGTCTTCTTCAGCTAACCATTCTGTGTCTTCCTCTTATTCCACTGAGTCCACTGGCTCCCTTAATACTGCTAGCCTTCCAGAAGGTGTTTCCCTGCAGGACTGGGGAACCTTTCTCCTGCCCAGGGCCATTTGGATATTTATAACCTCATTCACAGGCCATATAAAATCACCAACTTAAAAATCAGCCCGCTATTATAGATTTGTTGCATTTTGAGTCTCGCTTGCTGTTGCCTTGGCAGAGCCAGACCACGTGATTTCATTTCTCATGCGCCTTACAGGTGGGGGCTGGAAATTCCCCACCCCTGAAGGGTAGGTGTCTGGGCCAGTGTTTCTCAAATATTTATCATTGTTGATCTCAAGACCCCTTTATTCTCTTAAATATCTTTGTGGATTCCAAGGAGCTACTGTCATGTGGGTTTTACCTGTTGAATTTGCCGTTTTAGACATTTTAAACAAAATATTTATTTTTTATTTATTTGAAAGACAGAGTTACAGAGAGGGGTAGAGAAAGAGGTCTTCCATCAGCAGGTTCACTCCCCAAATGGCCACAATGGCCGGAGCTGGACCTATCCAAAGCCAGGAGCCAGCAGCTTCTTCCAGGTCTCCCACGTGGGTGCAGGGGCCCAAGGACCTGGGCCATCTTCCACTGCTTTCCCAGGCGCATCAGCGGGGAGCTGGATTAGAAGTGGAGCAGCCAGGACTCAAACCTGTGCGCATATGGGATGCAGGTGCTGCAGGCCCCAGCTTTAACCCCCTACCAACAGCGCCCACACCCCTTTTAGAAATTAAAACTAAGGTGGGAGGAGAGTGAGGAAGCCCCTCCAGGATGCAGCTCCCAGGCCGGGCCTCCCTAGCTTCTCTCTTCCACATTACCTGCACCAGTAAACTCCCCTTTCCAGGAGGGGTTTCTACCACGAGCGAATTAAAGAGGACTCAGTAGTGGATTCATAAAACGGAGGAATGAGTCAGACGATGTGCAATAAAGAGTTGAGTCGCATATAACAGTATTCCCTCGTCATTTGTCACCAATGAGTGATGGGGGATGAACGGAACAAAGTGCTTTCACTTTTTTTCAGGATCTCATTTAATGTTCTCTGCACACCTCCAAAGTAGCATGTTTTCAATACACCTTGCCGCCGTGCAGCCCGCGTGCCTTGTCACAGCAGCTAGGAGACGGAGCCCAGACGGAAACAAAGTCTTATCCTCTAAATTCTCAGGACACGAGGCCCGAAATTTTGCAGGGCGCAGATGTGTGGCACGAGCCTTCTCGGATTTGCAGGGCGCAGGGAGCGGCCTGCGTGGCCCATGCTCTCCGGGAGGAGTAGACTTTGGCTCTGGCCTGAGACGTGGAGAAAGGGGCCAGAGGAAGGTTCCGGTGAGCACGGGGGTCTCTCCCGCCCAGCTCCGGGGCCGAGGGGCTGCGGAGGGGGCGCAAGGGCATTGCTGCGGATGCGAGCCGGGGGAGCAGACGAATAACACACCCGGCCCAGAATCGCAGGCTGCGTCCTGGCAGCCCCGAGGAAAACGAGCATCTCCACTCAGGGTCCCGGCGGAAGAGATGTGGGAACTGCGAGACAGATTCCGCACACAAAGAAACAACGGAGTTCCATTCCGGCGGCGCGACGAGAGCAGAGTTCGAAACGGAGCCTCCCTTCCCAGCTCCAGCGGCACCGCCTACTCCACCCGGTCACCCCACCCAGACATCTTTTATCTGCTGGGGTCGCTTGGACTGTCCGCGCTGGGCACGCCCGAGCGCCCCGCCAGAGAGACTACAAATCCCATGAAGCCCCTGGGGCGCGGGCGGTGATGACGAAGCGTTCGCGGATTGGCTACGCGGGGCGGGGAGCGCAGGCCTTCTCCGAGGGGCGGGGCGGGGCACGGGGCGGGGCGAGTGGCGGCGCGGCGGGCACGCCCCCTCTCCCGCGGCCCCCTCCTCGCTTCTCCCCGCCGCCTCCTCGAGCTCCCCGGTCAGAGGGCCGGAGCGAGAAGATGGCGAAGACGTACGATTATCTGTTCAAGCTGCTGCTCATCGGCGACTCGGGGGTGGGCAAGACCTGCCTCCTGTTCCGCTTCTCCGAGGACGCCTTCAACACCACCTTCATCTCCACCATCGGTGAGGGAGGGGCTGCGGCCCGGGACGGGGGTGAGACCTGGAGGGTGGGTACGAAGGGGCCGGAGGGACGACCGAGGGGCTTGGGAGCCCCCGGAGCGGAGACCGCGGGGCGGCGGGAGCCGTGCGAGAGGGCGACAGCGTGAGGGAGAGGGGCGCGCGGGGGACGTGCGCCCTGGGCGTGAAGGGGGAACTTGGGGGCCAGGGCAGGGGAAGGCGAACCCGAGGAGCCAGGACTGGGAGGACTGGGGCGACGGGGGCGCGCGGGGGCTGACAGGGAGGGTCCCAGCGGGACAGAGTGAGGAGGGGACACGGGGATCCCGCGGAGAGCGAGAAGGGGCTCGTGGATGTGCGAATGGATTAGAGGGCAGGAAAGAGAAAGGAAATGTGAAGGGGAAATGGAAGGGTTGGGGGAACGAGAGGGGCGGGCAGAGGACACAAGGGACGGAGGTGAGGACCCGGCGGGGAGAAGGGGGCTGAGGGGAATGAATGATCCGGAGGGGAGGGCGCGCGCGGGGGGGTGGCTGCAGAGGTGCGGGCAGAGATTGGGGGGCGGGGGGAGGCCGAGGAGAACTGCAGGCAGGAGAAGAGTTGCGGGGAGGAAGGGGGGATGAGGCTACCTGGTTGGAAAAGTAAAGGCGGGCGGGGTGCGGGTGGAAAGGGAACGCAGCAGCGGGCAGGCGAGGCGGACAAGGTGGGCAGTGAGAGGGGTGCGGGACTTCGCGGTCTTACTGGGTGCTCCGGCTTACCGTCGTCTCTGCTGCTTTGGGTCCAGTGCAGGAGAAAGCAGAAAGTGACTACTGATGGAATGCTATCTGTGGAGCATTGAGTTGTTCCCAGTGTGCACGGGCGTTAAGGGGATTGCTGACTTCGGGGAGTGATGTGGTCAGGAAAATAGGGCTCGCCCCTTCTTGTCTCCTGAGAAGCAACGCGGCTGGATTTTTTTTTTTTTTAATTGGGAACTTGAATGCTTAACAACTTCTGAACCAAGGAATTGATCTTGCTTTCTGTTGCCACTCTGTATATTTTGTTTCGGTTCTAATGATGACTTGTTAAATCAATCACAACCTGCAATATACCGGTACCCCAATTACTTCCAACTGATGCAACACTAATTTTTTCCTCCCTTTTTACTGGAAGAAATGGGTTCGGGTAAAAAGATCTCTAACTTATCAGAAACTGAAAAGCGGAGCGAAGTTGGTTTTACCCGGCTGTACAAGCGTCCTTAACCTCACTTCTGTAGTTAAATGGCTACAGTAGATTAAGTACTTTAAGAATCGGTTTTGGGCCGTCTGGGAGATGTTTCTGGCCTCTAGAAGTAGCTAATTTAGACATCTCTTAAATGGTTCTTAAAATATTTCTCTGCATGAGTTTCTGGATTGGGAAATAATGGAAAGCTTGTACTTTGGTAATAAGTGTGTTTATGTACTTGTGTTTGTGAGGATAATTGCCTTAAAAAAAAAAAAAAAAGTACCTGAGTATGGAGCCCTCTTCAGTTCAAGACCGAGAGAACCTACGGTTTGCTGCTTGACTCCGGCCTCTTTCGTACGGATTGAACAGCCTGAAACCTCCTTGGTGTTGTGATGTCTGGGCGTGGGGAAGTTTGAGTTTGCAAGTTCTTGGCAGTCAGTCTTGAGTGGGACTTTTTCTTTTCTGAGGAAGCAGATTCTAAATGTCATCTCTCAAGTGTTTTCCTAAGAGATCTGGTGGGAGCTGATACAGCAACTGACGGCGTTAACGTTGGACACGGGCACTCCTTCCAAAACCCCCACGAAACTCCATCCCACTGATGAGCGCACTCTGCAGTGCAGACCGTGAGCTTTATCACGCGAGTGGGTGGCCTTCCGCGCTTCCTGTGTGTGACCCTCCCAGAGGCGTCCTCCCGCCTGGAGAGTGAGCAGATCTCTCGGATGCTGTCCCTGCCGAGCTCCTGGGATAAGTTTTGGTTGCTTCGAGTAGTTTGGTCAGTTTTCTCTTTTTTTCCCCTTCATTTTTGTCCCACATTTCCTGTAAGGGTATCTTCTTCATTTCAAAAGAGTAGCTTTAAGAAATTACTTTTCATGAGATTTTTTTTTTTTTTTTTTTGTGATGGAAACGAGGTTCTTTGGAAGATTGAGGCTGTTCAAGCCTGAAACCCAGTGTCCTCTGACAGTTTAGAAGAGGAGGTAGGCGTTCATTGGGGTGCATCTCCTGGGAGCTGTGGGTCTTTGTATTTTCTGCGTGGTGGAGATGGTAAGAAGAGGCCATGGGCCACGTCTTCGTTTGATGTGGAGGAGGGGAAAAGCCCATGCCTCTTATTTAGTCCCAGAGCCCCAACAGGAAGTGGTGGCACGCTGCTGTCTTCAAATAGCAGAATTTATGCTCCTAAACCGTAACGCTTTGTAGTTGAACTGAAGTTGGTCAGGTGAGTGGTGAGACCATTTCAGCAAAGTGTCCGCTTGACTGCAAACACAGACATGGACATAGTCCCATCTCTAGCAGCCATATCCATTTGCCCAAGTCTCACCCCATCCACAGGTGACTACACTGCAGAGGACACAGTGGGCGGGCCACTCCCTCCCCAGCTCCTGTGCTGTTCTCAGCAGGCTGGACAAGGCCCACCCTAGTGCAGCTGACCACACTTAATGAGCTCGTCCACGTCACAGGAAGCATCCCCTCGGTCATAGCAAAGGTCTGGTTCTTTACACCTAGGCTTGGAGTGTGCGTTGTGCTAGATAGAGGTGTGTGTCTGTGTCTTGCCATGAAGATACGTTTTAAGCTTAATTGTGCTTTGCAATGTTTAAATCGTTTTTAACATGGGAATCTGCCATCTTTAGACAACTGTTTTGATAGGCGTTCTGTCAGCATGAAAGGAAAGAGACAATTAGTCATTTGACTCCAAATACACTTGTCTCACACTTTCTTCTCATTTCTCTGAGATCTTGCTCTTTTCTCTGAAATAGCTCCCTCATTTCCTTCCTGCTCACAAGGGTGGTGGAAGGTAGATTTTCTTTCATCCGACTTCTTGGGGATCTTCCAGGATATTAGATAGATAATCCTTGTTAGCTATGGGGAATGGATGTTTTACCCATTTGAAATTACAGACTCTGCCTGGCACCAACTAGCCTTTCAATTAATATGTTTGAAAATTGAAAACTTTTTGATTGACTCAAAAAAGCCATTATAAAATAATATAGTAAGTCAACTAGGAAAAGCTTTGCAGTTAGCTATATATTATATTTCTGATGGGATGTGAGTGCGTTTCAGTACTGATACAATTTGAAATGGCCCTAAACCAAACAAAGTGCTGGTGGAGCAAAAAGAGATAGCATAGTAGCATAGCCGCGTCTTCTTCTAACAGGTTAATCTAAGCTGCTTCTCTGCTCTCTCCCCTGCCCCCTTCTTCCTGTTAGATATTTCCTGAGTGGTTTCATTATTTAGTAGAGTCATAGTTTGACAGCAGAAAGAGTTTTAGAAATTATCTACTTTATGCTCCTCCTCAGTATTACAGATAAGAACAATGAAAGTTGAGTTGACCCTCAAAAATCACCTCCTGGGTTAGTTACCCTGGTCAGTTGTGTACATGTATTGAAATGTCACACTGTACCCCATACATATGTACAGTTACTGTGTGTCAATTAAAAATTAATTAATTTTAAAAAGTCACACCACTAGTTATAGCAGAGCCTGCAGCAGATCCCCAAGGCCAAGTGTGTGTCACTTCCACAATTATACTACTGCTATTTCTGATCAGTCTGGTCGTCTCTGTAAATCCGAATCTTCGGTTTTCCCAGGGAAGAATTAGATTTTGCCCGTATATCTATATGTAGGGAAAGTCAAGATGGTCCCACTTTGATTAGCCACATCTGTTTAGGGAAATATGAGAGTACTTCAGAAAGTTCACAGAAAATGGAATTAAAAGATAAATTTATTTTGGTGCAAAAAAGATTATGAAATTGGTGCTTTTTTTTCATAATGTGCATTTTCCATGAACTTTGTAATGCTCTCGCATATTAAATGTTACTGCAATGACTCAGAGTCCCATAGGATTTGATGTTGGGATAACTCAGCACATTGTTGTCCTTTGCCCTTTGTTTCTGTGTCTGTAGTTTCAGGTTAGGAGATCAAAGTGTATCCTGCCATTAAAATTCCTTCCACCTGCAAAACCACTAATGAAATCATTGATAGCTGTATGCTGGCAATTGTCATAGCTTAGTCTCATTAGAGTTCTTTTAGACATTTTATTCTGAAATACTGTGTTTTTTTTTCTTGGGTTCACATTCCCCCCCCCCTTTTTTTTTTTAAAGATATATTTATTTATTTATTTGAGAGAATTACAGACAGAGAGGACAGAGAGAAAGGTCTTCCATCCACTGGTTCAATCCCCAAATGACCACAAAGGCCAGAGGCTGAGCTGATCTGAAGCTAGGAGACAGGAGCTTCTTCTGGGTTTCCCATGTGGGTGCAAGGGCTGAAGCACTTGGGTCATCTCCACTGCTTTCCCAGGCTGTAGTAGAGAGCTGGATCTGAAGACAAGCAGCCAGGACATGAACCTGCGGCCAGATGGGATGCCAGTGCCACAGGCGGAGGCTTAACCTACTATGCCACAGTGCTGGACCCCAGGTTCACATTCCTTAAAATCAGGGTTTGTATACTACACTCATCGACCAAATGTGGCTTGCAGCCTGTTTTTGTGTTTTTTTTAAAGAACATTTTTAAAGATTATTAAAAAATAAAGCAGTGAAGAGTATGCAACAGAGACCATATGTGTCCCACAAAGCTTAAAAATATTTATTCTCTGGTCTTCTGTAGAAAAAGTGCTGACCCTTGCTTAAAATTAAAAACTGTTTTGAGTTGGTAGACTTTCAAAGCTTTTATCAAGACTTATTGACTGAAAAAAATAAACTTTGTCATATTTACATTTTTATCCACGATGATATCAACATTTGGCTGAGATATAAGATATGAGGAGCAAGTTGAATTTAATTTTCATAGTTGTTTTCCTTGATTTCTTTCAACTCTCCAAAAAATATGCAGGGAACATGCAAGTTCAGCTTGAACATGTTGTACATAAAGGCTTATTTTAATGTCATTGTGTTCCTTCAAAGCTGTTGGTAGGCTTCCCATCCCAGTGATAGCATGGAAAATGACACCAGTTCAGTAAAAGCAGAGTGTCATGCTTCCCGATTAGGAAGTGTGCTCCTGTATGCAGAAAGGCTTTCTGCACATAAAGGGTGGGCGTGGGGAAACTGAGTCTCGGTTCCACACACAGTTCTGTCTTAAGAATGATTCCTTTAATGAAGAGCTTCAGCGGCTGTTCTGCAGGGCAGCAAGTCGGAGAGGAGGTTCCTTGGCCAGGGAACAAGGTCGTTTGGATCCACAGAGGAAACTTGGAGGAGAATAAATTTGGATATTATTGTAGAGAGGGAAGCAAGTTTAGTCTTTGAAGGCAAGACAAAATTTAACCTGATTTTTGAATTGAATTTGAAAATGGACTGAGAAGAACGTGGAACCTGGAGTAGAAGACCTGGGGGCCGCTGGCATGGCGTGAGGCTGGCTGTAGTCATGAGCTCTGCCTGCCTGTGCACAGCTCCTTCTGGGGGTCAGCTCTCCTATGTGTGTGAGGATTGTTACTTGGGAGAAGTTTGCAGGAAAGTTTTCATAGCAGGATGAGAAAGAGGGTTGAAATGAAGATGGGGAAGTAGACTTTAGGTGGTAAATTATGCTGTGACCTGTGACATCATCAAGCTTCTGAAATGTAGGCATGGAAAGGTGAAAGGGGGAAGTTCAAGGAGAGATTATAAACTGTTACTGATAGGTTAGGGTTTGCAAACTCAAAGGGGTTAGGTGAGAACTATGAATAAGGGGAGTGGGCCCAGAGTGGAGTTAGTAGGGTGTGGTCTAGACTCTGGTAGACCAGACAGTGTACAAAGGGTACTTCCGAAAGTTTGTGGGAAAATGGAATGAAAAGATTAATTTATGTTGGTACAAACATTTTTTGAAATCTGTACATATGGGGGGCCTTCAGAAAGTTGATGAAAATGCACTTATAAAAACATTATGCATGGATTTCAAGAGCTGTTTGCACCAAAATAAACTATCTTTTATTTTTGTTTGTTTTTCAAAATATTTGAGAAGCAGAAAAACAGAAAGAAAGAGAAGCTGAGACAGAGGGATTTCTCCCATCTGCTGGTTCATTCCCTAAGGCCTTCAACGGCTGAAGTCTGGAGCCAGAAACACAATCCAGGCCTCCCATTGGGTAGCAGGAACCAAATTACTTGAGCTTTGTCTTTTTTTTTTTTCCCTCTTTGTTTTTGAGAGTCATACACAGAGTTTCCATCTGCTGATTCCCTCCCCAAATGCCCCCAACAGCCAAAGCTGGTCTCTCACAAGGGTTGCAGGACCCCAGTTATTTGAGCCACCATCCCTGCCTCCCAAGGTTTGCATTATTAGAATTGGGAGCTGATGCCAGGGCTCAAACCCAAGCACTCCAATATGGGCCAGGGGCATCCAAATTGGCTGCTTAACTGCTAGGCCAAAAACCCACCCCAGCCATATCATTCATGTGTATATGTATGTATCCATCTGTTTATCTGCCATTTATTTGAAAGAGAGACCAAGATCTCCTATCTGCTGGTTCATTCCTTAAATGTTCACAGCAGCTGGGGACTGTGCCAGGCCAAAGCCAGGAGCTAGAACTAAATCTTATGTGGATGACAGGGACCCACGTATTTACGCTTGAGCTTCTTTTCATGAGCGTTTTGAAGTGCCTCTGTATTCCCTGCCGGCGGAAGTGGCTGCTTTTCAGCTTCAGCTTTTCTGTAGCTACACTAGAAAATCTCCTGTTTCAAGATAAGCTGAAAATTCCTCATAAAAATCCACACTTGTGGGCAATTTATAAAACAAACAAAAACAATGTGAGGGACATTACAGAAAGGGCCAAACAGCCATGCCTTGTGAGTGATTAGACAGGGCCTGTGAGCCACTAGCTTGCAAACCAGGCATGATAATCAGGATATATGGTGGTTACGGTGCTTTAAAATGGATCCTTTATTAACCCCAGTGTTTGTGTGAAAAAGGCCTGAATTATTGTCACTGGCCAGCCAGATGAGTGGACTGGTTCTTGTTCTGCATTAGTAGGGTAGAGTGTTGAATAAAGCAGAGCAGTGATTCCGGAGTCAGATCTGGATTTGTGTCCAGGCATCTGCCATCCCTACCCTTGTGATCATTGGCGAGTGAGTCACTGGTCCTCGGAGGCCTTAGTACCTTCATCTATAATACACGGTAATAATACAATACCTACCTTGTGCAATTGCTGTGAGTTTGAGTCTTAGTCAACTTCTTCTTGTGTTTAAAGATTTATTTATTTATTTGAAAAGCAGAGTTTCAGAGAGGCAGAGACACAGAGAGAGAGAGAGAAAGTCTTCCCACCTGTTGGCCCACTCCCCAAATGGCTACAACAGCTAGAGCTGCGCCAATCTGAAGCCAGGAGTTAGGAACTTCTGGGTCTCTCATGTGGGTTCAGAGGCCTGAGGACCTGGGGCATCTTCTGCTGT
Organism: Oryctolagus cuniculus; assembly: GCF_964237555.1. Lineage (NCBI taxonomy): Eukaryota > Metazoa > Chordata > Mammalia > Lagomorpha > Leporidae > Oryctolagus > Oryctolagus cuniculus. The sequence continues at coordinate 86,234,041 of NC_091443.1, forward strand.
TTTCCTAGGCCATAGCAGAGAGCTGGATCAGAAGTAGAGCAGCCGGGACTTGAACTGGCACCCACATGGGATGCTGGCACTGCAGGTGGCAGCTTTACCTACTATACTACAGCACCAGCCCCAAGTCAACTTCTAAATCTTCCAGACGTGAATTAGAAGACAGCTCAACTTGATGAATGAATGGGTGGATGGATGAATTGTGAAAGGATAATAGAGCTGTGAAGTGTTGCAGGGAGTTGTTGTTAACACCTTTCGTAGCATTTTAGATCATTAGATTATTTCAGAGGATGTCTAAGTTAAGGTTAAAATTGTTTAATTTGAATTCTTAACACAAGAATGGTTCTTTCTCCCAGTGTAATGCTGTATAACTTTCTAAATCTGTTTTAAAGCGTTGTTTTGGAATATGAATGATATTTCACTTATCTTTTAGTCTCCATAATAAGCTGTTTTTAACACTCTGCCTCCAGCCCCCCAACATAAATACCAAATAGAAAATGAGTGAAATCACTGGGTTTGCATTAGCAGAGCCATTTCAGCTTTGTCTCTGCCCATTAGCTTCAAACAATGCAACAGATGCCTGTTAACAGTTTCTTGCCCATTTTTAATTAGCAGATGGAATTGTGTTTGTGTCAGTGTTCTGCCAAAGAGCTCATTTGAGTGATGGGTAGGGAGTGGTTTAGAACTTGAGCTGAATAAAGCCAGATTCTATTTTTAAAAAGATGTATGTAAACGTTTACTATATAGAACCACTTGCATAGCTCACTGGAACAGCGTATGTCTAGAGTAAAACTGATGTTTGTAGATAGTTTTTCTGCCTTTATTACAGGAAGAACAATTTACCTTTTCATAGTTTAATTGAAGGTTTTACTTTAGCCTTGGCAAGTACCACAAAGTGGCTTTCTTTAAAGATCAATTGCAGTATTTTGGCCTACTATGTTGAGGATTCCCCGAAGCTGGGATGAAAAATGCCAGTACCGACAGATTGGTCATGGCTGTCTGGGATGCTGTTTTCTGTGGAGTTCTGGGGTCCAGTCTAAGTTCCATAATACTGGGACTGTCATGGGTCCTAAGGCTTGCCATGGGCTGTGGGCTGAGGAGGAGGGTGGCAACACTCTACACCGCTGGTATTTTTAGAAGTGAGTAACTACTTGCTGTCCAGCATATTATGGCAAGACCTCTTTATGTTACTACTGTTGGTGAATAATTATTAGATATCTGCGTCTGGAAATGTGTGCTCTGCAATGTTCAGTTTTGTGTTTTCCGATGTTTCTTATTCTGAATTGAGTGAATAAGAACCTGCAAGGAATTAGGTGCTTGGTTATCTTTAGAGGGAGAAATAAATCTGCAAGTTTTTTTTTTTTTTTTTTTAAGTTACTTAGTGACTCAGGACTCCCTTTGGGAAGCCACATAAAGCGATGGAAACAGTTGAGCTGCGGGGCTCTAGAGCAGCGCCATCAGCAGTGAAGTCGTTTTCTGCTGTCCACCTGTAAGCATTTGGTGTTGGTTTAGTAGGCACATCGGTATCTACCTGTTGCTGAACCTTTGGACATTTTCCAAGGAGCCCTCATCTTCCTCAGCCCAGAATCTTCATTCTGGGCTGTCGGAGGCAATGCCGAAGCTCTGCATGTCATCGTGTGAATCAAATTGAGGCTGCTGCTGTGGAGATAAACTGGTTACCAGGGCTGTGGGTAGTCTTGTGACAGCACTGCAGGATTTCAAAGCACTTTGCAAAGGCTGGGTTGGGTACGGTGTCCCTCCTCGTCATGACAAAAAGGCAGCCACAGAGAGGTTAAGCAATGGGTAGCCTTGCACAGCTTTCTGCTGGCAGAGCTGGGCTTGCCACATTGCATAATTTTGATTCTTTGGTGAAGAACTTGACAGCAATCATTTAAATAAGTCATAAATGTTTCCTTGATGTATAACGTGGAAGGATAATCTCTGATGATGTACGGTCAAGTTTGGGAGTACAATACAAGGCAATCTGTTCAAAAGTTGAATTGTGAGTTTGTTACTTAAGATCCCTTGCGATAGTTGTGTGTCTGGTATAGATATTACAAAAGAACTCCCCTCCTGTAAGCATGCACACAGTTACACAAAAGCTATTACAAAAAAATAAAAATAAAAAAAAGACTTGGCATTGTGAGATGTCAATGACTAACCCAATTGCAGTTTGTTATAACTTGTGAATTTGAATGGAGTAACTGTTTATTGCTCATGTATTTTTAGATGGGGTAGCTGTTTATGGTTTTCAGCAAGGAATTTAAAAATTTTTTTCTCTCCTAAAGGTTTTTTTTTCTCTCCTAAAGGTCTCTGAATAAAACCTTTTTTTTTTTTTTAAAGATTTATTTATTTATTTTAAAGGCAGAGTTATGGGGTTGGGGAAAGGGGAAGAGAGAGAGAGAGAGTTATTCAGTCTGCTGGTTTACTCCCTACATGGCCACAGTAGCTGGGACTGGGCCAGGCAGAAGCCTGGAGCCTGGAACTCTATCCAGTTCTCCCACTTGGGTGACAGGGATACTTGGACCATCTTCCGTTGTTTTCCCAGGCATATTGGTAGGGAGCTGAATAAAATCTTAATACAGCATGGAAAATAACTCTTTATTGAGAGCTTGCTATTCCAGTTTTGGACTGTTTCAGACCACTTTCTCATTGCACTGCCCTTTAGCATCTATCTCCCCCATACCAGGATTTGGGGAGAGGGCATTGGGTTGAGAACAGAAGAATGAAAACAATGTTCTGCCTCCCGCCCCAACACTTTCTTTGGCTACTTGTTTAGTATCCCGTTTTTGTTAGCAGTTGGAGTAAACTATTGGGTGAGAACTTACTGCCTAGAATACTTTGAGAAGTAATAGGAACCTTTGAGTGGTGTTATATTCTTATATTGTTTAGAAGCAGACAATAAAAAATTGATGCGTGTCTCAGTCACAGCCACTGATGAACAGTGATGCGCAGAGTATGTTGTTGTCCACAAACAGAATTATTTGTTAGCACATTTCCCATTTTGTGCATTTACTGTATTTTGAAAACTTCCAGTCTTAGAGAAACACAAACAATTTGTGTGAAAAGTGAAATAATTTCTATCATGTACACAAAAACTCCATTACAATCAAGTTTTTTCTTAAGATTTATAGGGCTGGCGCTGTGGCATGGTGGGCTAAGCCCATGCAGTGCTGGTATTGCATAGGGTGCCAATTTGAGTCTCAGATGCTCTACTTCCAATCCAGCTCCTTGCTAATGTGCCTGGGAAAGCAGCGGAAGATGGCTCCAGTGCTTGGGCCCCTGCACCCCTGTGGGAGACCCGGGTGAAGCTCTGGCTCCTGGCTTCAGCCTGGCCTAGTGCCAGTTATTGCGGCCATTTGGGGGAATGAATCGGTGGATGGAAGATCTCTCTCTCTCTCTCTCTCTCTCTCTGTTTCTCCTTTACTCTCTCTGTAACGTTGCCTTTCAAATAAATTTTTTAAAAAAGGGAAGATTTATTTATTTATTTGAAAGTTAGAGTTACAGGGAAGGAGGGGCAGAATTACAGAAAGAGAGAAAAAGGAGAGAGAGAGAATCTTCGATCTGTTGGTTCATTCCCAAATGGCCACAATGGCTAGAGCTGGGCCACACCAATGCCAAGAGCCAAGGGCCTCATCCGGGTCTCCTACATGGTGTAGGGGCCCAAGTACCTGGGCCATGTTCCGTTGCTTTCCCAGGCACATTATTAGCAGGGAACTGGATCAGGACAGAGTAGCTGGGACTGGAGCTGGCATCCGTATGGGATGCCAGTATTACAGGTAGCGAGCAGCTTTACCCACTACACCACAGCAGCAGTTCTCATAATTACATTTTAAAGCATGCATATTTCAGAGTACTGTCATCAGAGGTGTGTCTGTATCTTGGCCCTTCAGCCTTCAACTTTGGGAAACATTGCATTTTAACTTTATGTAGTGATCTCATTACATAATTTATCACTTTTTTATTCAACTCATCTCTTATGGAAAACAGTTGATGCACAGTTCCAGTCATGCCACAAGCCCCTCCCAGAGACATTAGCCTGGTCTGTTTGCTCATCCTGGAAGGCAAGTGTAGCCTCCCATGGTCTTCAGAATCTCTCTGGTCACGCTATTTTGTGTCTGTAAAAATGAAACAGTGTCTGCAAAGAAGCAGGGTTTGTCCTTTGCATTCTTCAGTTGAAGGTTGTGGGCATGGGTTTGGACGCTGGGGTTTTGATGGCATGAAGACAGAAGGAAGAAGCAGTAAGATTAGTTTATTCAAACAAGCCAATGTTGATCTTATAAAGTGGCTAAATTTTTTGTAGTACTGAAGAGATTGCTTATTGTTTTTGAATCCTGTCCTTAAAAATGCTTTGGCTTGAGAATTAAAGCAAAATGTCACCAGCAGAACTTGAGATTTATAAAAATATTTATTCGAGAAGAGGTGTGGAAAGTGTTTTCAGATATTCTCGTTTCTTCACAGTGGTGGGGAACGTGCGGCCCGTGGGCTGTTTGAGGCCTGTGAAATCTGTTGGTCTGGCCTTCTACAGGCAGGACTCAAAATTCAACAAGTCTATAGAGGCTAAGTTTTAAGTTGATCATTTCGTAAACCCTCAATGCTAATATAAATCTCCAAAGAGCCCTTGGCAGAAGAAAGGCTCCCCACCCTAAAACATGATGAGGTAGGCAGAGAGTCATCTCAAATAATACAAAGCCTTTTGCCGGTCCTAAGTTTCCCTTTAACAGGTGCGAGCCTGAGGCCCTGAGGTAGTGTGGTTGCCCGAAGTCCCGCACTGCCTGACCCTCAGTGTGCGTTTTCTGATCTCAGGTCTCTGTTCTCTTAGACCTCACCTCCCTTCAGTTCTGCTGTGAAAGGACACGGGTGGCCTAACATTCAATGTGGACATAGTCAGCGTTTTGTGGGAGAAAAGGCAAGAACAGCCAGGAGGTCTGGGACCTACGCACATGCTATTAGAGTGGAAAGGAAGGCCGGGTGTGGGGTGAGGCTTGAATGAGATCTTCAGGAACCCCTTCTTCATGGGTTTTGAAGTTGGGTGGGGAACTGTACTGACGTGTTTGTCAGTTACTCATGTCGAATGCGTCATTATTATTTCTACTACATTCTCTCGCCTGTCAACAGCATTCCTTAGTCTGCACAATTTTGAGAGGGAACTGAGTTAAGGAGTGTCCTGGTGAGTTTAACAGCAAAGTGCTGGGAGTAGAAGACAGTGAAAGTGCACAGGAGGGGAGGGGAAAGCAGTGAGGCGGAAATTCCAGGGGAACCTGACAGGACCCTCAGGAGTCAGTGAGGGGGCACAGCAGAGGGGCAGGAGGGCTGTCCCCACAGAGGGCCCCGCGTGGAGGAACTCATCCTGCGTAGCCGAAGCCTCCTGTGAAGCAGGGCCTGTGACGAGAGGTGAAGTTGAAAGGTAACTCCAGGGCAGATTGTGAGAAGCTGTTCAGCCTTGTTGGAGAGTCTGCACTTTCTGCTGAGAGCCGTGGGGAGCCCCGGAGGCTGCTACGCGGGGAGGCTCCTTAGGAGGTTAGAGGATGGTACTTGTTGCTCCTTCCCGGCACTGGAACCACTCTCACTTACATTGCTTTATGTTTGCACCTCAATGATCGTGTTGCACAGAGAGAGATTATTGTCTCCAGGTTCTAGACAAGGAGTGGAAGGTTCTCAGAGGGTAATTAAGTCCATCAATTCAGTAAGTGGGTAGAGGAGCTGAGACGCGCCTTCCAGTGCACTCTGTCGGTGACCAGCAGCGTGCTCCTCTCCAAGTGGGTGCCGGAGGCTTCCAGGGTGATGGGCATTTAGCTACAGAAGCAGTTCCTTTCAGTGGTCTGTAATAACTGTTGTCAACTGTCCAAGAGGCCCTCGAGAAGGGTTTGAAGCGGGAAGGGGCACATGTGCCCTTGGACAGGCCCCAGAAGCAGCCAATGCGAACATCTATCATGTCGCCTGGTGGCCCTGGAGGTCAGTGGGCTTGTGGTTTCCGGATGTTGGATGTTGCCTGGCCTCTAACCCAGTCAGTCTCTTAGGAAGCGATCAGATAAACGCACCACACAGTGGTGGGGGAGGGGTGGAGTTTGGTCTCGAATCCCACTCCTGTGAAAAGGAAATCAGAATTCTCTGCAGTCTTGTCTGCATGGGGCCCTTAGTTTGTTATACTTGTGTGTTGTTGGACTCAGATAGAACGTTATGTGCCAGGAACAGCTACCTTAATTGTGAGCTTCCTTCCTCTGGCAACTTAAGTATAAACTTTGTATTAGTCTTTTTTTTTAGGCTGAAATTATGTCTACTGTAGCTTTTGTTTGTAAAATGCTGTTTGACCAGGTTTTCCTCAGAGCCCAGTGGCTTTGTAGGTGAGGCCCACACCTGACACTGGTTTGTTAGCCCATCTCCAGAATCCCTCTGTGAGCTGACAAGCGGAAAAGCCCGCTAGCTCGTTTCACAGTGGAGCTTGTGGGTCGTCACTTAGTCTTTGCATTCTGGTTCCACAGTGGTCACTGGGGGCTGAGGGCCTCCTTGAGGCAGGCTACCAACTTGTGAGAGGAAAAATTGTCAGTGTGTTACTATGGAAATGACATTCATTATACAACTCAGGCAAGTCAATAGCAAGCTTTCAGGGCTTCATGTGCAAAAAAGAGAAGGCTGGGCTTAGCTGGACTCCAAACTCTAAAGTCTCTTTCAGAACTCTGATCCTATTAGCACAAATGGAGTCACTGACAAAATGGAAAGAACTCAAAATCAGGAGGGGTGTTTAGCCAAGCATAAGATGCTGGTTAGGAGGCCCATGCCCCACATGGGAGTACTTGGGTTCACTTTTGCCTCCAGCCCCTGACTCCAGCTTCCTGCTAATGCAGACCCTGGGAGACAGTGGTGATGCTCAGGTAATTGAGTTCCTGCCACCACGTGGGAGACCCAGACTGAGTTCCTGACTCTGTGCTTCAGCCAGGTCCAGACCTGGTTGATGCAGGTATTTGAGAAGTGAACTGGTGGATGGGAGCTCTCTTTCTGTCTCTCTGCCTATCAAGTGAATAAATAAAAAAGTTAAAAGGGGGGCTGGCATTGTAACATGGAAGGTAAAGCTGTCACCTGCAATGCTGGCATCCCATATGGGTGCGTGTTCGAGACCTGGCTGTTCCACTTCCCATCCAGCTCCCTGCTAATGATCTGGGAAGGTAGCAGAGGATAGCCCAAGTCCTTGGGCCCCTGCACAGCGTGGGATACTCAGAAAAAGCTCCTGGCTCCTGGCTTCGGCCTGGCGCAGCTGTGGCCGTTGGGGCCATTGGGGGAGTGAACCATTGGATAAATGATCTCTCTCTTCCTTCTCATCATTTTCATAGATGATATCTCTTCCTTTCTCTCTGTAACTCTGACTTTCAAATAAGTTACCAAAAAAAAAAAAAAAAGGTAAAACAAAATATGCCTGGGGGGACCCCAAAATAACAGTGTAAATAAAAGAACCTGGGCTTTTGAGAGAACAGCTCCCAAATTTAAATCCTGATTTCTTTATTTTACTATTTGCAAGCCCTCAGCAAGTTATTTAACCATTTTCTTTATTGATACAAAGAAGGACAGTACTCCCTTGCAAGATTTTTGTTTTGTTTTGAGAAGTAAATGGCTTATTGTGTATATAATTGGCACAGGGATGCACATAAAAAGGTGTGGATGTGTGTGAATGAAATCAGTCCAGGTCACTGGGGGAAAGGTCCAGACAGCCAGAACGTGGTGGGGGCAGGTGTTTGCAATAGCAGTTAAGGCACTGTTTGAGACACCATATCCCATGTCATAGCACCTGGACTTGAGTTCTGGCCCTGCTTCTGATTCCAACTAGTGTGTCCCCTGGGAGGCAGCAGGTGATGGTTGGTGGTTGGGTTCTTGCCACCTATGTGGGAGACTGAGATTGGATTCCCTGTTCCAGAATCTTGCCCAGAACGGCCTTGGCAGTTGTGGGCATTTGATGATCCAACAGATAGCAGATCTTTGTTTATCTGTCACTCTGCCTTTCAAATAAATAAAATAAATTTTTAAAAAGAACATTGGGGCCGGCGCCGCGGCTCACTAGGCTAATCCTCCGCCTAGCGGCGCCGGCACACCGGTTCTAGTCCCGGTCGGGGCGCCAGATTCTGTCCCGGTTGCCCCTCTTCCAAGCCAGCCCTCTGCTGTGGCCAGGGAGTGCAGTGGAGGATGGCCCAGGTGCTTGGGCCCTGCACCCCATGGGAGACCAGGAAAAGCACCTGGCTCCTGGCTCCTGCCATCGGATCAGCGCGGTGCGCCGGCCGCAGCGCGCCGGCCGCGCCGGCCATTGGAGGGTGAACCAACGGCAGAAGGAAGACCTTTCTCTCTGTCTCTCTCTCTCACTGTCCACTCTGCCTGTCAAAAATAAAAAATAAAAAAAAAAAAGAACATTGGTAATCCTTGGGAGTTCCACAGTTATAACTCTTGCTTTTAATAAGAGCTAACATTTGTTGAGTGCTTATTTTATACCAAGTGATATATTAGGCATTAATGTTTTTCATGGCTGGACCCATTTAATCTGTTTCCAAATGGGGTAATTGAAGCACAGACTATCTAAATGACTTCTCAAGGTCAGGTAGCTAGTAAGTGGTCAGACCAACCCAGATTTGAATTCAGGCAATCTGGGTCTAGGGTCTGTGTTTCTCACCACTGGGCCTTGCTGCCCCAGCGGTGGCTCAGAAGTATTTAGAAAAGACCATTATCTGCAGGGAGGCATATGGTGCCGGGTGAACCGCGGCTCCACTCCTTGGTTACCAACTGGATGATCTCACTGTGTTCTTTCACCTCTTGGTCTCAGTTCCTGCTTCCCTGAAGAAGACTGTTGTGCAGTGGCTTCATGAGGTAATAGAGTAAAGCATTTAGCCCAGGGCCCAGCATGCAGTCAGGCTCGGTAAATGGTGAGGATTTTTGTTTGCTTGTTTGTTAGTTAGGAAACTCCTATTAGGATGAATTCCATAGAAAATATGAACAAGGACAGTTTGGTTACTTAATGAGATGTGCTTCAGTTTTCTAGAAAATTAAGTTTTAACAAAGTTTAGGACTACAGGAACTTTTTAAAATTTTTTTTTAAGATTTATTTATTTATTTGAAGGTCAGAGTTACACAGAAAGAGGAAAGGCAGAGAGAGAGAGAGACAGAGAGGTCTTCCATCTGCTGGTTTACTCCCCAGATGACCGCAATGGCCAGAGCTGTGCCGATCTTAAGCCAGGAGCCTCTTCCAGGACTCCCACGCGGGTGCAGGGGGCCAAGGACTTGGGCCATCTTCCACTGCTTTCCCAGGCCATAGGAAAGAGCTGGATTGGAAGTGGAGCAGCCAGGACTCAAACCGGCGCCCATATGGGATGTGACCCTGCAGGCCTTACCCGAGACGCACAGCGCTGGCCCCAGGACTACAGAAATTTTACAAAGCTAGAATTAGAAATATTCTCCTTTGAACTCATTCCCAGAGTGAACATGCTTGCCCCTGCTGGCAGAAGCAGGCATCCAGAAGCAGCTCTTGACCTCAGATGCAGCAGGGCAGTGTAGCACAAGGATGCTACGAGCAATTTTTCCTGGCCTTCCAACTGCTGCTTGCTCTTGGGGCATGTAGAGCTCCTACTCTGGGTAAAAACAAAACATGAAGCAGCGTAGAATGCCCTGCCTGGAAGGGACAGATGTTTCCGTTTAGATAGTCTAGCTCGGTGCCCTCTGTCAGGGCCCTGAATTTTAAGTGCAGTGAGTTTCTAAGTGAAGTCTCCTGAAATGTAATGAGTTTGTTTGCGTACATGAATTGGAACACTATGTTAAATCTGGAAATACCTAGCCTATTTTAATGGAGTAAATTACCCAACACCAAAGTTAGTTAATAGATTTTTCTTTAATAATCAAGATGATGATACTTTAATCTCAAAAAAGCCATTAATCATACTTTTACACTACCGATGCGTGCCATTAATGTCTCTTTCATCCTTAAACTGTCTCGTCAAGAGAATTAGAGGAGTAAGTGTGTCGGCAGGAGCATAAAGCTCGAGTCCCCCACATAAGCGTTTCCCCCTGTGGTACTTCATGCATAATGTGTACTCCTACACAGCAGGTGTAAGACACACAGTGAGTTTGGTTTTGCACAGTATTGTGTTGGCCCTCGAAGGGGAGGTGCAAACTGCAGTGTTTTTAAGCACACATACACACAGGGGCCTTTAAGAAGTTCATGGAAAATGTGTGTTATGAAAAAAGTACACATGGATTTGAAAAAGAAATGTCAAAATAAACACCTTTTAATTCCATTTTCCACAAACATTTTGACGTACTTTGTATGTACAGATGGTACAAGAGGTGGCGGGGACCTTGTCAGGGAAGGCCTCAAAGGCAGCAGCAGCAGGATAGCTTGTTTCCTGACTAGAGTTGAAAGGATTACACTCAGGGAAATGACATCTTTGATTTACAAGTTTTAAAGCTGCACTGGTTTTGAGGGTTCCTTTGGGAGTTTTATGGCGCTGAAAAGCCGTGCCGTGGGACTCTCTGTCCCTAAAATAATGATGCATCCAGAAAGTCTCTTGTTAAAGATGTGCAGATGCTGAGCGATTTACCTTCTCACAAAGCATGAAGATTGGTGGTGGCAGCTTCTGCTAGTGTTCAGTACTGAGCAGTGAGATGCACAGAATGGTGGAAACAGCAGTAGCACTCGGGACCCAGCGCACCCGACTGAAACCTCACGGGCCATGACTTGCCTCTTCAGAGCTCGATAATCCCATGCGTGGGACCACAGTATCTCTTCTTGGCATAAACTAGCTAACAGCAGCTATTGGATCTGGGGTTCCTGCAATCATGCTATCTCACCCATTAGCACATACATAAGCTTCAAAGGATGTGTAATTATCACCTGTTATTGCTTATGGTCTTTTTTAGATGTGAGAAGAATAAAATCAACCTGTTTTTTTTTTATCCAATGTATTTTTTTAAAAAAAGATCAATTTATTTATTTGACAATCAGAGTTACAGAGACAGAAGAAGAGACAGAAAGAAATCTTCCATCCACTAGTTCACTCCCCAGAAGACCGTAATAATCAGAGTTGGGCTAGGCCAGAGCTAGGAGCCAGGTCTCCCACATGGGTGGCAGGGGCCCAAACATTTGGGCCATCTTCTGCTGCTTTTCCCAGGCCATTAACAGGGAGCTGGATTGGAAGCAGAGCAGCTGGGACACAAACCATATGGGCACAAAGCCCATATGGGATGCCAGTTTTGCAGGTGGTGGCTTTACTTGCTACTCCGAAGTGCTGGTCCCCTACCCAGAGTATTTATCTATCGCAATAACCACCTGCTCACTTCATTTTTGTCTATGCATAAATGCACAGTTCTTGGTTCATACAAGAGCCTCAATAAATGTGTGTGGAGTGAATGTATCGTTTATAGCTGATGACTGTTTTTTAAATTCATTTATATTTATTTGAAAGGCAAAGAAACAAAAAGAGTTCCCATCCATTGGTGTACTTCCCCAAATGCATGCAACAGCCAGGGCAGGACCAGAACAAAGCAAAGAGCCAGAAATTCAATATGTATCTCCTGCACAGGTAGTGGGACCCGAGTACTTGAACTATCAACTTGTTCCTTCCAGGGTGTGCATTAGCAGCAAACTAGAATCAGGAGTGGAGCCAGAACTTGAACCCAGCACTCTGAAATGGAATGTGGACATCTTAACCACTACGCCCACCAAACACCTGCCCCTGATGACAATCTTTTTAAAGTCCTATCTGTGTGTCTCATTCCAATCACAGCAAATGACTCACCTCCCTCCCTCTCCCTCGTTTTCCTGAAAAGATCCCCCCCCCCCCAACAAGTGCTTTCTCAGCCTTCTTTCTTAGCATCTCTAGTTTCTGAGTCTTCACCTTGTCTAGCATCTCACCCTTTTCTAAGGAGCTAGTGCTCCTGTGGTTGATGTTCTTAATGTAACACCTTCCCCCTCCTTTGGGACCCAGCCCGGGACAACTTCTGTCTTCTGTCTCCTCTCCTTCTCTGTGTCTACTGGCCCTTTCTGCTCTGCTTTCAACCCTGTTGAAATCCTCCCTATTCCAGCAGGATCTGGTAAGACTCCTCCCCCACGTCACCTATCTCTGTTCCTTTGTTTCACTTCCTGAAAGAGAAGTCTTGTCACCTGCACCTTCCTGCTCTCTGCTCCCTCATTAGCTCTTCCAAGTCCTGCCCCACCCTCTTCAGATCTGCACTCAGGCCCTGTGTCCCCCTCAGTGAACAGGCCAGTGTCCTTCTTGGGCTCTCAGCAGCGTTTGGCACTGTTTTTATATTATTATTATTGTTATTACCTACTGCATTTGCTTGCAGGAGTTGCTCCTACTGACTTCCAGCTCTTTGAATTGTGCCTTCTGTTTCCCTTGGTGGTCTCATTCCTCCTTTTACAGTCATTTCCCAAATGTCTGTTCTCTGTTTCCCTTTTTCTCTTTGGAAATTAGACACTTTAATACAATTTGTAATCACACCCGCTTGCGTGATGATCGCATTAATGTCTGTATCTCCTGCCTAGTCATAGACTTCGTGAGTACAAGCACCAGGTCTGCTACTGTCCTTCATCCTGTCCTCAGCACCTAGTGCAGTGCCTGGCAGGCGGTGACTTCTGAAGACCCCGCACGGTGGAGGCGAGAAGCTTGCCCTCTTCCAGGCCTTCCGTGGATGGCTCTCAGCAGCTTTCTAGCTCATTAGATTCCCAGCTTCTCCCGAATTCCTCCCCGTGCCTACCACCCCGAAGTGAAAGCATTTCCTCCTGTTATCTAGCACCTTTCATGGATTTTCATGTATCCATTAATTTCCCTTGATTTTTTTTTTTTTTTTTTTTTTTTTGTGAACGAGGCCCCAAACCTGGAAGTCATCCCTGACTTTTTTTTTTTAGTATTTTATTTATTTATTTGACAGGTAGAGTTACAGTGAGAGAGAGAGAAACAGGGCGAAAGGTCTTCCTTCTGTTGGTTCACTCCCCAAATGGCCGCAACGGCCAGAGCTGAGCCGATCCGAAGCCAGGAGCCAGGAGCCTTCTCTTGGTCTCCCATGTGGGTGCAAGGGCCCAGGGACCTGGGCCATCCTCCACTGCTTTCGCAGGCTATAGCAGAGAGCTGGACGGGAAGAGGAGCAGCCGGGACTAGAACTGGCACCCATATGGGATGCCGGCGCCGCAGGTGGAGGATTAACCCACTGCGCCACCGCGTTGGCCCCCATCCCTGACTCTTTCCTTTGCTTCAGTCCCTGCATATAATCGATTGCCAAGTGCTTTCTCTTCTTTCTCCTACTTTCTAATTTAGGCCCTCAGCACCTCTCACTTGGACGTTGCAGCCTCCTCCCAACTGGCTGTGGCAGCTCCCCACTCAGAGCAGTGTCCCCTCGCCCCATTCCATCAGGTATACTTTGAGGAGGTTAGTTTTAAAGCATAGCTCTTATTGTCACATTAATCCCTAACTCCCCATAACAGACTCATTTTTTCTTTGCTTATTAATTGAACGCATCCTCCTCAGCCTATCTTTCCCAACTCCCCACAGCATGGCCTTCGCCTTTCTTTTGCTCCTTGTACAAGTCCTGAACTCCAGCCCTGTGGACACATTTTCACCTGACCCATGTAAGGTTACTCGTCGCCTCTTTAAGTCTGGGAGATGGCATGCTTTCTACATTTTTGGAATTAAAATGCTTCTTATAAAATGATGGTGACAGTATACTCACTGTTTATTTCACTTATTTCTCAAGTAAAAAAAAAATCACGATGGAATTCTTGCTATTTGATCTCTCTGAGGGAGAAAAGGCTATTTTCAGCTGCTTTCTCTCCAAGCAAGTTTTTTTTTTTTTTTGGACAGGCAGAGTGGATAGTGAGAGACAGAGACAGAGAGAAAGGTCTTCCTTTGCCATTGGTTCACCCTCCAATGGCCGCCGCGGCTGGCGCGCTGCGGCCGGCGCACCGCGCTGATCCGATGGCAGGAGCCAGGTACTTCTCCTGGTCTCCCATGGGGTGCAGGGCCCAAGCACCTGGGCCATCCTCCACTGCACTCCCTGGCCACAGCAGAGAGCTGGCCTGGAAGAGGGGCAACCGGGAAAGAATCCGGCGCCCCAACCGGGACTAGAACCCGGTGTGCCGGCGCCACTAGGGTGGAGGATTAGCCTGTTGAGCCACGGCACCGGCTCCAAGCAAGTTTTACAGAATACATAGTCCCTAGTTTTTGACTTCTTCCATTCTCACCACCATCACCCTTATTTTTTTTTCTGGAAATTTTACTAATTCACAAAATTAAAAAGTCCAAGAATCACTGCTCCACGCAGAATGGGTGATTCCAAAAACATGCTTCTTTTTATTTTTTTTTTACACTAACAGATATATTTTTTTAAATTTTCTGTATGCAAGATGATGTATTGAAATATATTTATACATGGTGGATGACTTAATCTAATTATAATATGCTTTGCCTTACATATTTATCATTTTTGTGATGAGAGCTTTACATCTACTCTCAACATTTTTTAAGACTGCAATATGTTATTATTTTTTTAAATATTTATTTATTTATTTGAAAGTCAGAGTTACACAGAGAGAAGGAGAGGCAGAGAGAGAGAGAGAGGTCTTCCATCTGCTGGTTCACTCCCCAGATAGCCGTAGCGGCTGGAGCTGTACTGATTTGAAGCCAGGAGCCAGGAGCTTCTTCCAGGTCTCCCATGTGGGTGCAGGGGCCCAAGGATTTGGGCCATCCTCCACTGCTTTCCCAGGCCATAGCAGAGAGCTAGATCGGAAGTGACGCAGCTGAGTCTCGAACCAGTGCCCATATGGGATGCCGACCCTGCAGATGGAAGCTTTACCTGCTAGGCCACAGTGCCAGCCCCTGTTTTATCTTTTTAAAGATAAAATTATCTTAGATGGCCGGCGCCGTGGCTCAATAGGCTAATCCTCCACCTTGCGGCGCCGGCACACCGGGTTCTAGTCCCGGTTGGGGCGCCAGATTCTGTCCCGGTTGCCCCTCTTCCAGGCCAGCTCTCTGCTATGGCCAGGGAGTGCAGTGGAGGATGGCCCAGGTGCTTGGGCCCTGCACCCCATGGGAGACCAGGAAAAGCACCTGGCTCCTGGCTCCTGCCATCGGATCAGCGCGGTGCGCCGGCTGCAGCGGCGGCCATTGGAGGGTGAACCAACGGCAAAGGAAGACCTTTCTCTCTCTGTCTCTCTCACTGTCCACTCTGCCTGTCAAAAAAAAAAAAAAAAAAAAAAATTATCTTAGACTGCAACTCCAGGCATCTCAGAGTGGGAATCAAGCTTGAGGAATTCTGTGTTTTACTTGGCATTCTTTCCTGAGGCCTTCGTTGAAAAGTTGATTTTTCTTTCACTCTGACACATGAGGGCTTGAAAGGCCTTTGACCCCCAGGTAATAGGCTGCAATTTCTTTGCCTCTGGCCTTCTCAAGAGCTGTCTGCCTGATCCAGATAGTGAAGCTTTCTCCAAGTCTAGGAGAAAAGCCATCTTTGTGCTTTATATGGGCCTATCACTTGCATTTTTCGTTGAAAAACAAGTTTTTTAATGAATTCGGTTGTTCTTTCTGCTCTGCCTCTACGTTCTCCCTCAAGATCTTTTATTATTAAGTTTGAATTGTGTAGAAGCAGCCTCCACGGGAGATGTGTAGTCCCACAGCTAAGGCTGCTGCTGTGTGCTTGTGGCAGCCCTCAGGGTGCTGTGACCGCCTGTGGAGCCACTTTGCAGCCCCCTCCACCCCCCACCCCACCCCACCCGCGGCCAAGGCACTGAGATCATTTTGGACATGAGGAAGGTGCAGGGGAAGGTGGCAGGGTTTCTGATGGAAGATCCCAAAGGAGTAGGAGGAGTGTGCCTCTTTCATCTGTCTTTGGGGAGGGGAAGGGACAGTTAAGTAAAGAAGGTAGCGGTAGTGGCTACAGCTGTGGGCAGTGCCCAGTAGGCCAGTCCTTGGCCTTCTCTTTCTAAGCTGCTGGCTGGTTTTGTGTTACGTGTGCCTGGTGTGCAAAAGGTGAGACACTAAATTGTCTCTTGGAGAGGACGAAGGCTTCACATCACACCACAGGAATTGTGTGGCAGCGTGCTCACAGTGCTGTGTGGTGTGGTTCCAATTAGCAGAGAGGAGCCAGGGCTCAAGGGAAGCTGAAGAAACCGCTTTTGCCAAAAGATACCACTACACAAGGATCCTGTCCCAGTCCCTGAAATACCAACAGACCCGAGCAGGAAGAGCTTGGGAGGAAGCTCTGCGGTCTGTTTAGCATGTGTGTCTTATCTGCAGAAACCCGAATGAAAGTAAAAGATCAACTCTGCTTCTGTTAGCTTAAGCGTTTTAGGTTGAAATCTCTTTTGGCTTCCATGACCTAACTTTTCTTTTCAGACAAGAGAACAAATAATAGAATATCCTTTGCAGATCAGAAGTATAGAAATTACCGAGATTATGGGGGAAATGCTTCCCAGATGGTCAGGCAGATCGAGTGTCCCTTTGAGTGTGGGGAGGCTGGGAGATTGTTGTCTCACCTACTGGGATGTTGTAACTTCTGCCCAGAGTGTGTACTCTCACCATATCTCTCAGTGTCAGGCTTATTTAACTCGATTGTGTCCTTTACTTTATTTCAAAGTTTATTTTCATTTTATTTGAAAGGCAGGGAGATATAGACAGAGAAAAACTTCATCTGCTGATTCATTCCCCAAGCGCCCTCAGGAGCCAGAGATGGCTGAGCCAAAGCCAGGAGCCTGAAACTCGATCTGGTTCTCCTTCCTTGAGTGGCAGGGACCCAAGCACTGGAGCCATCACATGCTGCCTCCCAGAGTGCGTGTAAGCAGTTGGGAGTGGAGCTGGGACTTGAACCTCAGCGCTCCGGTATGGGATGCAGTGTCCTTAGTGGCGTCTTAACCACTGCACCAGTTGCCCACCCCAGCCCTAGTGAATCCTTTACTTTGATGTTGAACAGGAAAGAATATTTAAGCAAGAGAGAGCCTTTGTTTAAAATTTTCCTTATAAACCTTCTTTAAAAAAAAAAACACATTTATTTATTTATTTGAAAGGCAGAGTTACAGAGAGGCAGAGGTGTAGAGAGAGAGCGAGAGAAAGAAGTCTTCCATCTGCTGGTTCAATCCCCAGATGGCCACAACGGCCAGAGCTGTGACAATCTGAAGCCAGGAGCCAGGAGCTTCTTCTGGGTCTCTCATGCGTGTATAGGGGACCAAGGACCTGGGCCATCTTATGCTGCTTTCCCAGGCCATAGCAGAGAGCTGGGTCAGAAGTGGAGCTGCCGAGTCTCGAACCAGTGCCCTTATGGGATGCTGGCACTGCAGCAGTGGCATTACCTGCTAAGCCACAGCACCGGCCCCTATAAAGTATCTTAGTAGTAGAGCAGATACTTCCTTTGAGTATGCGGAGTCTTAAAAAGTTCACCAAGATTGTGTACTGTGAAAAAACTAAGCATGGATTTCAGATTTTTTTTTTTTGTACCAAAAAGAACTTTTAACCTCATTTTCCTTGAAGTTTTAAAAAGTACCCATCTATCTTGCTAGAAGTAAAAATGATGTTGAGGTATAGTTCAAAATTAATCTCTAGTTAAACCCAGTTATGGCTTTGGGGGCTGCATTGTTTTGCCAGGCCGTCCCTTTTCCTTAGTGCTGTCGCATGTCGATAGACCAGTACATCTCATCCCTGTGATATCAGAAGATGAAATACCCCGACTGAGGGTTCATCCTTCAGAGCTGTCTTCCTGCACAGTGCATCGTCGTCCTTTCTACTGAGTTGGTGTGGAAGCGTCCTTGGTGCATAACAAGCAGAGCATGCTGAACTAGTTCACAGGAGAAAAATGACAACAGAAACCTGGTATCCAGGTTGTTCTTGGACAGATCACCATGTCTATCATTTTGCGAGATAAAGTTGTTAAGGGAGGGATTCCATCAGCGCATTTTTTTGTTTCTGTTCGTATTCAGCTGAGGCACATTTATTCTAGCCTAACTCCATCTTGTCTGAAAAGTTTTTTATGCTAGAAAATGCCACTTTGAAGTAAGAGGGGAGGGAAATTCTGGTGGGGGTTATCAGGAGAGTCAAGATGTTGTAGTGATAATTTGATGCTAGTTTTGATTCAGGAAAAAAAGTACAGAAACCTTACAAAGAAAGTGTCATAAAGTCCAAAGTAATTCTTATAACTTGGTAAGGAAAAGGCAGCGTCACCTCTGAACTTTAGTGTGGGAAGAGGAGGGAGGAGCCAAGGAAATTATTATAAAATTTGCATAGGAGGTAAGGAGATGGCCCCTAGATTTCCCCCAACTGTTTCCCTATTCACTAACGTAGCTCCAGTGAACTGTGTCATGATTGGCGCTTGAGTAGAAAGACACTAGAACTCTTAAACTTGATCTTGAAATGCCCATCTTCATGTATAATCATCCACAGATGTCAGTTATTATATATTCTCACAGTGAGGGAATGATAAATGTAAACGAGAGCTGTGGTATGATTTTGCCCTGCTTGCTTGCACTTCTTCAGGATATAATTAAAAGCACATGCCACTGTCAGTAGTTAACTCGGAGGTTTGTGTCAGGTTTTTGTTAGACTTTAGCAGGAATCTAAAACATGGTTTACTGTCCAAATCCTCCCTCCTCCTTTCCTTCCTTTTCTTCCCTCCCCTTTCTTTAGTATCAAAAGGGAACTATTTAGGGTCTGACCACTCTTTTAAAAATAAGGAACAGGGAGCCGGTGTTGTGGTGTAGCGGGTTAAGCCTCCATCTGCGATGCTGGCATCTCGTATGGGCGGCAGTTCAAGACCCGGCTGTTTCACTTCTGATCCAGCTCCCCGCTAATGCGCCTGGGAAAGCAGTGGAAGATGGCCCAAGTGCTTGTGCACTTGCATCCATGTTGGAGACCTAGAAGAAGCTCCTGGCTCCTGCTTTGGCCTGGATCAGCCCTGGTCATTGCGGCCATTTGGGGAGTGAACCAGTGGATGGAAGATCTTCTCTCTCTCTGTCTCTCCTCTCTCTGTAACTCTGACTTTCAAATAATAAAATAAATACATATTTTAAAAATTAGGGACAATTTTATACAAAATTAAATTAATTTCATTTTTTCTGCTTCCCAGATGACACCTGAAATTGTAATAAAGATGTGTGTACTAAATGATTGTTTTCTGACTTCTTTCTTCACATTAAATCCAACGAGGATAAATGTCTTCTTGGCACTATTTCACCACTCCAGAGCAGGTGGATATATGTGGAGGGAGGGTGTGGGGAGCAGCGTGGGGTTAGGTCGGATCAGGGCGCCTTAGGTCAGGAGAGTGGTGCTTAGTATATGGCGATGCCACCTGTAGCACCAGATGCTCAGAAAGCTAACTCCACTGCCTCCAGAACTGCTTGTTCAAGTTCAAGTCCAGCCACTCCTCAAGCCTAAAACCGGAATGTATCCCTCTTGTAAATTCAGTAGGCTGTGCATTCATTCATGGCTGTAGGGGATGTAAATTTTATTTTAAAAATAATGATAAAAGCTCAAGTTGTAAATTTAAATTGTAATATGGAGACTACAAAAAAAACAAAAAGCAGTCTTCTTCCAGTTATTGGGAATTCTTCTGTGAGTTATTTTGTTCACATGAGTTTTGAAACTGAAAATGAGTAAATTCTGTCTTTCAGATACTTTTCTTTTACTTCTCTGTTTCTCTGTTTCTCATCTCTGCTTTCCAGAATAGAAGTGGATTGGCTTCCTTCTTTTAACCAACTTTGAGAAATGTATAAATGTAGTGTTTAAAAATTCAATTTGGTCATTCTTTTAAGATATTACAGAGTGGGAAGTAAAAGATCTAATGCAGCTAAGAGCTTTAATTTCAGTTTGAAAAATACTTTGGTAATGATGTGAAATTCCTCAGAAGTGGGTGTGTTCTGTTTCTAACACTTTACAAAGCTTTTGCTTTTGACAATGGATGTGACCAGGGCGGGTTCTCCTGCCTCCAAGTTTAGTAGCTTTTCATTTCTTATGTAATCCTTGAGATGTGAGTTTCTGCTTTTGAGAATTCACAATTTAAAAACTGCATAAAGTGGTAGTTTTTCCCCTTAAAGAAACAAGAAAAATATTTTCCACAGAATACATATAAGATGTTTTTGTTTAGCAATATCTTTAAAATTGTATAGGGTAGGGTAGGTGTTTGGTGTGTAGCAGTTAGGACCCTGCTTAAGATGCCAGCAACCCATTTAAGGAGTGAGTCCCCACTCTGCTGATCCAGCTTCCTGCTAATGCAAACCTCGGAAGGCACCAGGTGGTTGATAACTCAAGTACTTAGGTGCCTGCCACTCACCTGGGAGGCCTGAATGGAGTTTCTGGCTCCTGGCTTCAGCCTGGCCCTGCCCTTGCTGTTTCACACATTTGGAGAATGAGCCAGCAGGTGGGAGTGCTCTCTCTGTCTCTCTGTGTATCTTTCTGCCTCTCAGATAAATAAGATAAATAGATAATTTTTAAAGATATTTATTTTATTTATTTCAAAGACAGAGTTACAGAGAGAGGGGGAGAGAGAGAGAGAGAGAGAGAGAGAGAGAGAGAGAGAGGCTTCCATGTGCTGGTTCACTCCTCAAACGGCTGCAATAGTCGAGCTGAGTCATTCCAAAGTTAGGAGCCAGGAGCTTCCTCCAGGTCTCCCACATGGGTGCCGGAGCCCAGACACTTGGGCCATCCTCCACTGCTTTCCCAGGCACACTACCAGGGAGCTGGACTGAAAGTGGAGCAGCTGGGACTCTAACTGGCACCCATATGGGATGCCAGCACTGCAGGCCTGGGATTTAACCAGTTGTACCATAGTGCCAGCCCAATAAATACATTTTTACAAAGAATTAGTTAAAGTTTGTGGGACTAAACATTTCAAGTTTTTTTTTTTTTTTTAAAGACATTTCATTTATTTGAAAAGCAGAGTTAGAGGGAGAGAGAGAGGGAAAGATAGAGAGGGATAGCTTCTATCTGCTAGTTCACTCCCTAAATGGTAACAATGGCTTGGGTTTGGCTAGGTGGAAGCCAAGAGCCAGGAGCTTCTTCTGGGTCTCCCTGTGGTCTGGGTCTCCCTGTGGTGCAGGGGCCAAGTACTTGGGCCATCATCTGCTGCTTTCCTAGGCTGTAAGCAGGGAGGTGAATTGTAGGTGGATTCGAATGCTGGGATTTGAACTGGCGTCATTTCATGCTTTACCCACTACACCACAATGCCAGCCCCAGCATTACAAGTTTTGACTTGTAAAGTATTCTTTCTCCTTTTGTCATAGATAGTGTCCTTGCCTTGTATCTGCTGTTACTCTAATGAGGGATCCCCCCCCCCAGATGCTGGCTGTAACTTATTGCACATGGATTGATTACATATGTTACCCTTACTTGCACTGAGTCTGATTTTCTCACATTTTGTTTTATCATCCAAGCTCATGGTCATTCCCTTTATCTTTAGTAAGAACAGTCAGGCATCTCCTCAGAGAAGTCACGTAAAAGGAATATTGATATACTTTGCAGAGACTGGCAGAGATGAAACATGTAAGGGCTCCTTGGTCTGCGGACTAAGTTGGTGTAATAGGGGTGAGATTGTTCCATTTTTGGTCATTTTCTTGTTGTGTAAAAGATGTATTTAAAAAAGGTCCTTTATATTTTAAAAAATTGAGGAGAGAATGGGGCTTTTCCATTAGAATTTTCTAACTCTTTCCAATCCCAACTTCAAAAGCAGTCTAAGAACACATTTGTTTTACTCTGCACTTTGTCTTGCGGTTGATGAGACTGCCCTAACGGAGTATATGGTTTGGTGGTGCTGTTTTTCACATTGTCAGATACTTAACTAAGTTTCGAGAGTCATTTATGACCATTAGAGACTAAGAGATCAAAGGACTAGGGGTTTTCAGTACCCCTGAGTGACTCTGCGAGGCCTGAGGGGGGTTTCTTTCAGTGCAGATGCTCAGTGTGCAAACTAACTTCCCTGATGTGTCATTAAAGCAATGCGTTTAGTAATAGTTGACTGCCTTTATTTTTTTTTTTTTTCAATTTGAGGACAATTTTAAAACCCAAACAATTTAAAACAAAATCTGATAAAGACAATATTTTTAGAGATTGAGGAGTAATTTGCTGTATTTGTGGAACTGTATGTCTATATCAAATATTTGTATGAGGGGCTGACACTGTGGTGTAGGGGGTAAAGCTGCTGCCTGCAGTGCCAGCATCCAGTATTTTTTTTAAAAGATCATAGTTGAGGGGCAGGCATTTAGCCTAGAGGCTAAGATGCCCAAAGCTTCTGTCAGAGTACTTTAATTCAATACCCAGCTCTGGCTCTTGGGTCCAGCTACCTGGTAGTTTAGGCACTGGGAGACAGTAATGACGACGCAAGTAATTGGGTTCCTGCCCACGTGGGAGACCTGGTTTGAGTTCCTGTCTCCCAACTTTGGCAGGGTTCAGCCCCAGTCATTATGGTATTTGGGGAGTGAAACAGCAGATGGGAGTAATCTCTCTCTCTCTCTGCATTTCAAATACATAAATTAAAGAAAAAAAGTTATCATTGGGTTCATTATCCCAGCCAGCCTTGTCACTTTCTGGGTATGTGATTATAAGCTAGTTTCTTGATCTGAACTTCTGTTTTGTCTTGCATAAAATGGGGAGGCTACCCCCCTTGCAGGTGTATTTGTTAGAATAGTGGCAAGGGACATGAAATACTTAGCATAGTACTTAGCAACAGTGCCTGACACTGTGGTGTATTGGGTTAAGCCTCTGCCTGCAGTGCTGGCATTCCATATGGTCCCCAGTTGAGTCCCGGCTGCCCCACTTCCAGTCCGGCTCCCTGCTAATGTGCTTGGGAAGGCAGTGAAAGATGGCCAAGCACTTGAGCCTCTGTACCCATATGGGAGACCTGGAAGAAGCTCCTGCTCCTGGCTTTGGCCTGGCCCAGCCCCAGCTGTTGTAGCTATTGGGGAGTGAACCAGCAGATGAGAGATCTCTCTATCTCTCTGTCTCTCTAACTCAGTCTTTCAAATAATTAGAAATGTCTTTAAAGGGAAAAAAAAAAAAAGGAATCAAGGAATCATAGTTAAAAAAAAAAAAAAAGCAGAACTACAGAGAAAGAGAGAAAGGCAGAGACAGAGAGAGAAATCTTCCATCCGCTAGTTCACTCCCCAAATGTCCACAATGGCCAGGGCTAGGCCAGGCTGAAACCAGGAGCCAGGAACTTTTTCTGTGTCTCCACGTGGACGTAGGGGCCCAGGTACTTGGCCATCTTCTGCTGCCTTCCCAGCACATTAGCAGGGAGCTGGACTGGAAGTGGGGCAGTCAAGACTTGAACTGGCACCCATATAGGCTGCCTGCACTGCAGGCAGTGGCTTAACCAACTACACCAGAGTGCTGGCCCCAAGGTGTGCTCTTGAAGTGATAGCAATTTTTGTTAATGCTAGCCTATCTCATCATGGCTGTCAGCATTTTGTCTGTTGAGCCAGGGCTTCCTGGGAGAGTATCTTGAAGGATATTATTTGATTCCATTCTGCAGGGCTA
Organism: Oryctolagus cuniculus; assembly: GCF_964237555.1. Taxonomy (NCBI): domain Eukaryota; kingdom Metazoa; phylum Chordata; class Mammalia; order Lagomorpha; family Leporidae; genus Oryctolagus; species Oryctolagus cuniculus. Next base: position 86,257,509 of record NC_091443.1, read on the forward strand.
TCTATTCTGATGCTTGTTTGGTTTGGCTGCATTTTACTCTTGTACAGTATCTACTCTAGTCAAAAACTGGAGTTTTTGATTTTGCAGCAATTATTCCTTCACTTAAAAGATCTGGTGCCATTTCATTCACCTGGAATAAGCTGTAACTAAACTTTTTTTTTTTTAATATTTTTTTTTTATTTGAGAGAGGAAGAGTTACAGGCAGAGAGAGGGAGAGACAGATAGAGAGGTCTTCCATCCTGTGGTTCACTTCACAAGTGGCCACAATGGCCAGAGCTGATCCAATCTGAAGCCAGGAGCCAGGGGCTTCTTCTGGGTCTTCCACATGGGTGCAGGGAGCTAAGCACTTGGGCCATCTTCCACTGCTTTCCCAGGCCATAGCAGAGAGCTGAATAGGAAGTGGAGCAGCCGGGACTTGAACTGGTGATCATGAGATCACCTACTTTGTTGACTCTTCTGCCCTTTGTGACCTGCCTTCCTCTCTGTGCTTCCTGGCCTCAGGCTGGGGGTCGGAGCCTCTCAGGTGATGGGAGGAAGCGGACTCCTAGCAACATAATGCTCACAGTGTTAGGCCTGTTGCCCAGAAGGTATTCCATTAACGGAATTTTCCTTTTTTTTTTTTTTTTTTTTCCAGTCTTGGCCTTCTTGCTCCTTTCTGTATATTATCTTACCCACAAAGTAGAGGAGGCGTAGGGGAGCCTTTTTAAATGACCTCTTTCTTTTTTAAAAAGATGTATTTATTTGAAAGGCCGAGTTACAGAGGGAGGGAGGGAGGGAAAGCCAGAGACATCTTTAATCTGCTGGTCACTCCCTAGGTAGCTGCAATGGCCAGGACTGGGCCAGGCTGAAGCCAAGAGCCAGGAGCTTCTTCCTGGTTTCCTTTATGGGTGGCAGGGGCCCAAGCACTTGGGCCATTTTCTTCTGCTTTGCCCAGGCCATTAGCAGGGAGCTGGGTTCAAAGTGGAGCAGCCAGAACTTAAACCATTTAACTATATGGGATGCTGGTGTGGCGGGCGGCAGCTTTACCCTTTACACTGGCCCCTAAATGATCTCTTAAGTTTAATATTTTGGTGTCTACTATATGCAGGACCCTGAAGTTGTCATTTTTCTGTCTCTAAAAATCTGTGGCCTTTCTGTACTAGAAACAGGTTTTAAAAATAGTATATAACCTTTGATTGACTTCCAAGGTGTTCTTTAGATCAATTTTTCTCTTTTATTTATTTTTAAATTTGAGAAGTGTGAGGAGAGGGAGAGACTTCTCCCATCTGTTGGTTCACTCCCCAAATGCCTGTAACAGCTGGGGCTTGGTTGGGACTAAAGCCAGGATCCAGGAATTCAAGTTAAGTCTCCCATTGCTGCTGCCTCCCTGAGTCCGCATAAGCAAGAGGCTGGAGTCAGGAGCCAGACCCTGGAACCAGACCCAGTCACTCTGACGTGGAATGCCAGCATCTCAACCCTTGGCTAAATGCCTACTCTGTAGGCCAGTGATTTTCAGTATGACTTGGCAACCAGCATTGGGTCATAAAGTCGATTTAATATGTACAGGTCAATTATTTTCTTTGTTTTTTAAATAGAGAGCAATAGAGTAGACCAGAACACAAGAGAATAGAAAAGCAAGTACACACTCAAGTGCTTAGACAAAAGCAAGGGGAAGTAAGGTCAAGTGCTATTTTATGAAACTGTTTTTGATTCAGTTATGTAAGTATGTATATTTGTGTAAGGTGTCATGGTATAAAAGTATTAATACACAGTGGGCAAAAAAAAAAAAAAACAAAAAAAGGCAAAAGAAAACACTAGAAAGCCAGTGTTATAGGCGAAAGCCAGTGTTATAGGCTCAGTTTGCTGCTGAAGGCTCTTATTTAAAAAAGAAATTCTGTGGAGGCTGCATTTGATCAGACAAATCACCCCCCTTTTTTTTCCATGAAAGAAAATCAGGCCTTTTAACTGTGGAGGCTTTATTGATGGAGGGCTTGGGCTGCTGGCTTGGCTGGCTGTGTTTTTGTTAAGGTCTCTTGGGTAATGAGCCAATTGTCTCTTTCCTTTTTGTTTTTCTGCTTTCTGCTCTTTCTATGGGGACCCTGGGAGCTATTCTAGTTGTTGGAGCAATGGCAGGAGTTCCCACACAGCATAGAGATATCTACAACATACAGTTTTGTGATTGCTCTCCAAGTACTTAGGAAATTATGGTTTCTAAAGAAACTGAAGCTTTGTAACAAACACGAAATATTCGGTTCTCCCTGCCCTCCAACCCCATAGTAGGATAGAGAAGTCCTCCTAATATAATTACCGAGTTGGTATTTATTTCATCATGTGTGGATTTTTAAAAATCACCCAAACCCTTAAGCCTGTCTAAATTAAGATGTGATTGAGACAATGATTACAGAACCTTTCATTCCTTTCATTCAATTCCATTTCTCTAGAAGAAGCCATATTGTCATTCTCACTTCTAAAATGAAAGCACCTGCTTTGTGCTTAGTGCTGTGTTTTGTGATTTCATAAATCTTAATATTTTAATGATGTTTTGTGTATTTTACTTTTTTATGCTTATCACCTAAAGCTGTCCAAATACAAATATATGTAACTTCAGTTGCCAGTCATTAAGATGCATTCCAGTAGTATCAATTTGGAGATATGTGAACCTGATTGCATTCCAAGGTGATTAATCAATGTCAGGAAGTATTTACTGCATGCCTGTAACTCACTTGGCAAACAGCAGTATGGTTCCAAAGGAAGAGCTGCAAGTAAGAGATGAGCTCCTACACTGAAAGGCCTTATCTTTAATTTATTCATTCCTTTAAACATTTGTTAGGCACCTCTTCAATCAGCTGCTTGCAGTGTGAGGTTCCCTGCTCAGGTCCCATTGGAAAGGCAAAACTTAGTCTATGAAGCAAGAAAAAAAGTTAAGTGCCACCTCTTACGATATGTATTCTAAATTCTGTGGGAGCTTAGGGTAGAGAGTGAGCGAAGTTGGCTGGGCTACTTGGAAGACAGAGGATAGTTACTTGAACCACTACAGGATTCAGATGGATATCCCAGATTGAGGAAGAATCTGAAAAATGCTAAGAGGAAATACTATACAGTAGAGCATGAAAAAGCCATTTCTAAGATGGTGTGTTAAGGAGTGTGTTGGATGGAGCCATGTTTTTCTTCTTTTTTAAGTTTTTAAGCATTTTTATTCAGTGAGAGAAATGCACAGAAAAGTGAGGGCTTTAATTAGGGGAGAAAGAAGTCTAGAAGCTGAGTTGGGTCAATACCAGGCAGAGAGCAGGCCAGGAGCCGCGTGGAGCAAGCATGCAGGCAGGAAAGCAGAGAGCAGTGGCCCAAAGGCCATGCGCTGAGGGGCAACAAGGGAAGGGCCCACCTTGTTCCAGGCCTTTTATTTACTCGCAAAGAGGGAGTGGTTACATAGTTTGATTGGCAGTTGGGCATACAGGTAGGGTTAGGTAGGGGCATGAGATCACACAGGGGTCTTCCTGCTCACAAACCTAATTGATTTTATCTTATCTGCCTGCCTATATCATTTCCCCCTTCAGAGACTCCAGACCTTAATCTTAAGGGATGTTGAAGGCTATAGAATCATCATATCTTCTATAGCTGCTTCCTCTTATTAGGGGCATAGCACAGGCCTTGCCTGTCCTGGATCTGGAAGTCTCCACCTATTTCATCTAACAAATTCACTTTATGAGCTTGGAGTAGTCTCGGTCACCACCAGTGGCTGTGTCCCCTGTTATGGTCAGTTATTCTCAGAAGTTGTTGAGTTCTGAAACATGTAAGTTTGTCAATCGTGGCGCCGTAGGTCACTTGGTTAATCCTCTGCCTGTGGCGCCGGCATCCCATATGGCGCCGGGTTCTAGTCCTGGTTGCTCCTCTTCCAGTCCAGCTCTCTGCTGTGGCCTGGGAGGGCAGTGGAGGATGGCCCAAGTGCTTGGGCCCTGCACCCGCATGGGAGACCAGGAGGAAGCGCCTGGCTCCTGGCTTCGGATCAGCGTGGTTCCGGCTGTAGCGGCCCTTTGGGTGGTAAACCAACGGAAGGCAGACCTCTCTCCCTCTCTCTCTCTCTCTGTCTATAACTACCTGTCAAATAAAAAAAAAAATTTAAAAAAAAGTTTGTCAATCAGCATGAACAAAACCTGGAACAAAACCAATTGTGAATGGTGTGCCCTTTAAGGTGAAAAGAGCATATCTCACCATTTCCCAGATAGTGGGTAGTGATAGGCTACCCTTATGTAGATTATAATACCATTCAGCTTGGGGCTGGCACTGTGGTATAGCAGGTAAAGCTGCTACCTGTAGTGCTGCATCCCATATGGGCACCGGTTCAAGTCCAGCTGCTCCACTTCCGATCTAGCTCTCTGCTATGGCCTGGGAAAGCAGTAGAGGATGGCCCAAGTCCTTAGGTTCCTGCACCCACGTGGAAGACCTGGAGGAAGCTCTTGACTCCTAGCTTTGGATCAGCACAGCTCCGGCCACTGCAGCCAATTAGGGGAGTGAACCAGCAGATGGAAGACCTCTTTCTCTGTCTCTGCTTCTCCTTCTCTCTCTGTGTAACTCTGACTTTCAAATAAATAAATAAACCTTTTAAAAGAACTTTAGCTTGAGCATAGAGGGTTTTAATGTCCATTTCAGTGAACATGTTATTGGTTGAGTAAAGTGGCAGATTCCATTAATCACTGTGCACATTCCCCCTTGTTCTATTAATATGTATTCCAGGGCCTGTCTATTGTGCATAACTACCTTGGACAGGGAGTCCACTGATGCCAGGGCCTAAAGTGTAGGCCACATTGCCCAGAGTTATGGTCAGATTTTAAAAGTCAGCTTCATATGGCTCATCAGGACTTTTAATCATTATCATTGAAGAATTCACCAAGGAGTCCTTCTGCCAATAACAGCTCCCCCCCCCCCCCCCAAAAAAAAAGAAGAGATAGGTACACTGTGTCTACCTTAGAGGACAGTGGACAGCATTTTTGGTGCGACTAAAGCAAAAGCTCTACTTATCTTTTTGAAGAGGTATTTAAGATTGTTGATTGGCTTACAGGAATAATCAGGCATGTCTTTTGAGTTCACCTGTGAAGACTTAAGAGGTAGACGTTTACTCCTAATTTTGTTGAGGTAGTGGTGCTCAGTAGCACCTGGTAAGGTTCCTTCCATTTAAGCTGCAACTGCTCTGAAGAGGATCTTTCTCTGAATGGCCTGTTTAGGAGCTCCTAATGTTGGAGCTTCTGTTAAAAGCTCTTTAATTCCTTGGAACACCTTTTGTAGTTTCCCTGTCCAGCACAGTGTGTCTGGATCAGGGCCTTTTAAAGTTTCATATAAAGGCTTGGAATCCAGATCCTAGAATCCATATCCCATAGAATCCTGCCATCGGGGATTCCCAATGCTGGAGCTTCTGTTAAAAGCTCCTTAATTCTTTGGAACAACTTTTGTAGCTACAGTGTGTCTGTGTCAGCGCCTTTTAAAGCTTCATATAAAAGCTTGGAATCCAAATTCTGAAATTCATATTCCACAGAATCCTGCCATTCCCAGAAATGTCTTTAACTGCTTTTTAGTCTGTGGTGACCCTGTACCTAGAATAGCTTTCTTCCTCTTGACTGAAAGGGCATGTTTTCCTGGAGTTAGAACACACACAGGTAATCTGCTTCAGGTTTAGAAACTGAGCTTTTGTTGGGGAAATTCTGTCTCCTCACTTTCCCAGATTCTGGGTTTAATTGGATGCAGAAGAAATGATCCCTTAGGCAAAGGCAAAGGCAAAGGTTTAGCACACAGTAAGATGTATTGAAGCAACTGTCTCATAGCTCTGAGGCCTTGAAGCATTCTGTACTTTTTATTTGACTTTATGTTAAAACATACGAGATAGGAATATCACAGGGAGACGTAGACCTACGAGTCCATGTGGAGCCATGTGTTTTAAGGTCATTGTAGAGTTGCACCCACACCCTGTGGTGCTTACAGTGCACTGAGGGAAAGGAAGGATTATGAATAACAGAGGAGGCTATCTAGAGTATTGTGATGGAAGGCGGTACTGTGATGGCAGTATTATAAGCAGAAAGCTTGGAGTCCCAGCCAGGCATTGGTACCCTTGGGCTATGTGTTAATACTACTCTGGTGTATGGCTTGGCAACATCACTGACTCAGTGACACACTTCCTTTTTAGAAGGCCTGGCTCCTGACCTGCCAGATATGACACTCCCAGTTCACCAGGTCATCATGTCCCAAACTGTCCAGTCTATTGTGAAGTTGCAAAACAGTCTTGGCCATGACGACTTTCCACCTCCAGCTGGGGATCCTGCCACACTCTGAGACAGATTCTTGATTGTCCTCCTTCAGGACCAGGGCAAGGTGGGGAGTCTGCCTGTGCTTGCCAACCCCCACCACCCACAAAGTAAAGGTGGAAATGTTTTCCTTATGGCAATTTTCAAAAGTAAGTATTACTACTGTTACACTTTTGTTTTTTCATTTCACTTTTCTGTTTATTTACTTACCTACCTGATGTTTCTTTGTGGGTGTATACTTATCTATCAGTCAGCTTTTGCTGTTACACAACCCTCACATGTCAGTGGCTTACCATATATTACACATTTGATTCTTGCAGCTGAGGGTTAACTGTAGGTAGTCCTTTGTCAATTTCCCCTCCCTCTTCCCCTGCCCAGGCTTCTGGGTCAGCTGGTTTCAGACTGGGTCCAGCTCATCAGATGCACTAGCAGGAGACAGGAAAGGAGAAGGTGGAGTGTGACTCCTTCTCTCTTTTTGCCTCTGGGGGCTTCTCTAGCCTAGAGACTATTTCCTTGTGGCCCCAGCTACCACGGGGCAGTACACGTGGTTCCACACTCTTGTCAGATGACTGTAGGCTTTCTGCTCTGGGAATAGCTCTCCTCCTTGTCCCTCTAGCTTCAAGGCAGTAGTGGCTTCTGCTGTTACTAAACCTTTTACCATCTTCAGTTTGGTTCTCAGCAGCTTCACTGCTAGTACAACCAATTCCCTCTATTAAATTCCTTCTGTTGCAAACACTTGAAGTAGTTTCTTTTTTCTCATTAGATCCTGATACATTGTTCTAAAAAAGAAATTTTTCTTTTATCTTTTTTGTTGCTTTTTTCTGTGTGCAGCCTCAGAGACAGATATACAAACAATTTATCTCACTATCCCTGAGAATGTGTGATACTTGGAATCTCTAGACCTGAGTTAGGATTCTAGCCCTGTCATTCATGTTACTGTGGCCTTGGTGGAGGTCTGAGTGGAGGTATTTATAATGCCTACTATCCCTAATCTTCAGGGTTATGTGTGATGATCAAAACAAGGAAATGCACTATAAACTGTCAGGCTTTATTCAAGTGATGCAGAGAGCAGTCATAATGTTGCAGAGCTGTCTACCAGCTGGTCATATTTTAATTTTTATGAGCATTTATCATCGCTTCTAGCTAGTTTCTTTCTCATTGTAAACCCAGAGTTGGAAGATAAAATGACACAGAGAAAACTTATATAGAGCATTTATCTCCTATTGCAAGATATTCATGTGCATTTAAAAGGTATCCTTTAAGTGATCAAGAAGTGTATTTGACCCCTGATAATGCCTCCAGCTGTCCCAAATTTTTGCAGTAACTATAGAACCAAGAACAGGTTCCCTGAGGGCAGTATGAATGTCACAGTCTCTACCACATTTACTAACTTGGAATGGACTCCCACCCGCCACCCCCGCCCCGCCCTGTGAACAGGAAATTGCTTATTGCCACATCTCCTGAATATCCCTTATTTTGAGTCTTGCCCTGGGTAAGAGATTCACTCCCACTCAAGAAGGTTTGCACAGATGGGGTCTTTTCTAGTTCAGAAGATGTTAGAGTGATCAAGTGTATTTCAGAAACTTCCAGAAATAAGAATTCTTTATAAAGTGACTGTAGTAAACATACTCTAAGACTAGCTAATGGTCATGTCCCTTGAGAGTAGACTGATTTTCCTCTTGTGATGTAGATGACCTGGAGCGAGGTTCAGGCCTTCAGGGCTATGTTGGAAACTGGTTCTTCCCAGATTCTTTGTAATCTGAGTTAGTAGCTCCAGGATGGACTCTAAAAGGTAAGAGATAGACTCTCTTCCTGAGCCAGTGAAGATTAGAGGCTTTGGAGGTAGGCAAATCTAGGTTAAAAACTCAGCTGTACCACTTAACAGTAGTCCCTGGCCTCCCTTCCACAGGTTTGCTTTTCAAGGTCTTGGTTATCTGTGATCAACTGTGCTATAAAAATATTTAATGGAAGATTTCAGAAATAACCATTTCATCAGTTTTGAATAGCTTTTACTATATTATATGGTTATATTTGTTTTATTATTGTGATATATTACTGTGCCTAATTTACAACTTAAACTTGATCTTAGGTACACATGTATAGGGAAGGCACAGTGAATAAAGAATTCATTACTGTCTGCATTTCGGGGACCTACTGGAGGTCTTGCACTGTATCCCCCAAGGAAAAGGGGGAACGGCTGTGCTAGCTTGTCATTGTGGAGCCTTAGGCTGTGTATTAGTGATATGGGAATCATGATGCTATTTCCTAGGGTTATACCTGGCACACACAGGCGCATGTTAACTGTAGTGTCTTCACTATCACACCATCATGCTTATCAGACAGAGGGCTTTTGGCTCAGGGATTTGAGACTCTTCAGCTGAGCTGCAGAGGTTTTCCGAGCCTCCCAGCCTTGGTGAATATACCCACTTGTGGGTATATTTGTGAAAAACCCATTATCAGTGTTACTTATCGATATGTTTAATTGAAACTCTTAGAATTTTTTTAAAATTTATTTGACAGAGTTAGACTTTGTTTTTAAAGATTTATTTATTTGAAAGGCAGAGGCAGAGAGAGAGAGAAGTCTTCCATATACTGGTTCACTCCCCAGATGGCCGCAACTGCCAGAGCTGAGCCCATCCAAAACCAGGAGCCAGGAGCTTCTTCCGCGTCTCCCATGTGGGTGCAGAAACCCAAGCACTTGGGCCATCCTCTACTGCTTTCCCAGGCCATAGCAGAGAGTAGGATCAGAAGTGGAGCAGCTGGGACTTGAACCGGCGTCCACATGGGTTGCCAGCACTGTAGGTGATGGCTTTACCCGCTACGCCACAGTGCTGGCCCTGAAAACTTTTAGAGTTTAGAGACTTTCTCACTTGACCAAGACTAGTTTATTTATAAGAGAGCTAGCGAGGGATGTGAAGGTGATGGTACATTGTTTTTTTCTCCTGCTTTCAGCCAAATTTGTTTCTTTTTCTTTTCTTTTCTTTTTTTTTTTTTTTTTTTTGAGAGAGAGAGAGAGAGAGGGGTCTTCCTTCCATTGGTTCACCCCCCAAATGGCCGCCATGGCCGGCACCGCGCCGATCTGAAGCCAGGAGCCAGGTGTTTCCTCCTGGTCTCCCATGCGGGTGCAGGGGCCCAAGCACTTGGGCCATCCTCCACTGCCCTCCTGGGCCATAGCAGAGAGCTGAACTGGAAGAGGAGCAACCAGGACTAGAACCCGGCACCCATATGGGATGCCAGCACCGCAGGTGAAGGATTAACCTAGTGGGCCACGGTGCCGGCCCCCCAAATTTGTTTCTAAACAACATGAAAAATTGCCATTACCATTTTTGCCATTTGTGATGGACAAATGCCACTTGTTTGCTGTCAGTCTTTGGTGAGATAATCATACACTTGTGAAAATGAAGTAAAGCAAGCAGTTTCATATCTCAGGAATCATGTTTTCTGTTCCTTTGTCATCTGTTGGTTTCTGCTGCTGTAGAGCGAATCTGAGAATATTCTCTTTAACAGAAGACACAAGTGTGTAGGATTTTCATGTTGTGAAATGTTGGCTTCCATCAGTCACTCGTTTTCCATCTTTCTATTCTGCAGTGCCTAGCATAGTGTCAGGCTCATGGAGCTGCCTGCTAATTCTTTGTCAAATTAAGTATTGAAAGTTGATCTTTCATTAGTCAACTTGATTTCTATTAAGTGTGACATACTTAGCAGCTGCACCCTTATTGTGTCTATAATATGTGGTTGGGCACTCTTCAGTCATAGCTGAAATGAAGCAGCAGTTGTCAACTTTCTGTTCTATAATTTGAGAAAGTGGGTTATACTCATACCTAGTCTGAAGAATTGGTCATGACTTTTGAGAAAGGCCAAGTCTTGCCTCTTCTCTGACTTTATATTAAGTCTCCCATCAGTGGACTTCAGCCTTCAGCTTTGAGTACTGCAAAGGTATATTGCTTGTTTGAAGATTAAATATAAGCCTTTTTTTTTTTTTAAAGGTTTATTTACTTGAAAGGCAGAGTGACAGAGAGAAAGAGTCAGAGAGAGAATCTTCTGTCTGCTGATTCACTCCCCAAGTGACCACAATGGCCAGAACTGGGCCAGGCTGAAGCCAGGAGCCTGAAACTCCATCCAGATATCCCACATGGGTGACAGGGCCCAAGTACTTAGACCATTTTTGCTGCTTTCCCAGGTGCATTAGCAGGAAGCTGTATCAGAAGTGGAGCAGCTGGGATTTGAACTGGCACTCAGATTGGATGCCAGCATTGCAGGCGGCAGCTTAACCTCTGTACCACAAACACCAGCCCCTAAGTGTCAGCTTGTCTGCATGCACACATTTTGCTCTGTTTCCTTCTGTGACTCTCAGAAATAAACCATAGTCCAGTGATCATGATTCCTTCTGTTCGGTTCCTAGAATGGCCGGTGACATTTTCCTTTCCACTTCTTATTCTGCTGACAGACCGTTTGGGGTTAAAAATACACAGTCATTGTGTTTCATGTTTCTTAATTTCTTTGCATCACTGTTGTGTGCATTTCCTGACCTAATGACTACACTGGCCAAATTGGGAGCTCTAAAATTGTGACCACCAGATGTGGAAATCCTGCCCCAGGCTTTTCTGAGGACATCCTTGAAATTACAGTATGTCTGTAAAATGATCATGTGAGGGCTAGTTCTGTTTTTGTTTTTCATGTGAGTAACTTAGGGTTACAGTTAGGATGCTGCCAAAGCACTTTTATATCAATTGGAAACTGGCTAGAGGAATTAACACTTGAAAACACCGACTTTTCAATTGTAGGGATAAATTTTTGAACGTGGTATTCAATTTTGTGTCTTCTCCACTGTATAAATGGCAACATATGGCTCCATCCACTCCCTGCACACCCAGAACTCATAATTCTCCACCTACCACACCCCTGAATTTACTTTTAAAATAATCTGTGTTTGCCTACTGGGTATTTTGTTGTTGTTGTTTTTAGCTTCATTGTATTATTGGGCTTTATGAGTAAAAAGATGAGTTAAAAATATACAAAACAGGGGCTGGTATTGTGACACAGTAATTAAGCTACTACTTGCAACATTGCATCCCATATCTGAGCAGCTGGTTAGAATCTTGGTTGCTTCACTTCCAGTCCAGCGCCCTGCTAATGTGCCCAAGTACTTGGGCCTCTGCCATCCATGTGGGAGACCCAGATGGAGTTGCTGGCTCCTGGCTCCAGCCTGGCCCAGCCTTAGCCTTTATGGCTGAAGATCTCTTGGTCTTTTCCTCTTTCTATCATTTTGCCTTTTAAATAAAATAAGTCTTATATGTATGCTTTTACACACACACACACACACACACACACACACAGGCATTCACCTTTGTGTGAGAATTCAACATGGTCCACAGCTAAGCAGCTTTTAAAATCCAGTGAACTCACGTTATTAAAGCTTGTACTGTTGCCCTTTCCTGTTTTACAGCTGATTAGATTAATTGAATAGGATTGATGGTTGACGGTATGGCAAACTCAGAACTGTTTGCATTGATTAGGGACAGGGATAGAATGGAGAAATGAAGTCCGCAGATGATGCCTTTCCGCAGGTTTGTTTTATAGACGCCACACAAGTGCATCCTGTGGAAGCAAGTTCCTTGTGTTGATCTTTTGTTTCCCCATGCTTACAGGTGACAGCAAGTAAGCGGGACTGTAGGAGTAGGGAATGAGGAATGAATTTGTCTGGGCTTTTCAGTAGATAGCAACTACAGTCCCCAGTAAACTTGTTAACTTACTTCCTTTAAAATAGACCCTCCCCCCTTTTACTTCTCAGTGCTGGAGTAGTTACTGAGGGCTACTGGGATAGCTATTGAAGGCCAAAGAGACCAAATTAGATTGTATTTTTTTCTCCTTCCTATTTCATTCTTATTAGCCATACTTCTGTCTAATTTCCTCAAGTAATCTCAATAGCAATAAACATAAAAAGAACTAATAATAGCTCCTCAAATAATAACCCAGCTCTTTCAGATGGAGTGTGTGAATTAGTTGATTGGTATACTTTTAAATGCTTTTCCCCAATAGAAACAACCATATACAGAAACTGGGACAGTAAGGTTTCACAAGGGCAGCACCAAAAGCTTCTTTAATCCAGAATTTGAGGTGTACTTACAGTGAATACTATTTCAGCTATAACATGTGTAATAATATTTTCTTCAAATTGCTGAATTCAAAGATAAGAGTCAGTGAAAAGTTTAGGGTCACAACTTTGAAACCCCATCTCACAGTCACACATGTACCCTACTGTAGCTTTCTCACAGTTGTATATGTCGCTTCTCATGTGCACATATGTTTTCTACATTGATGTTGACAGAGTGCACTTTATATTTGCTAACAAGTATTTTCTAAGTGTTTATATAAAAATCTTGATAATAATTAAGGATCAGTTTTAAAATAGCTTCAAAATATTTCTTTATGGTGAGTAAATCCCAAAGCCTTCAGTGGCAGTTCCAGCACTGAGAAGTAAGGGCTGAGTAGGTTGCTAAGGGGCCACTAATTTCAAGAAAATGTGTCTGTACTTAATCTAAGAGAAGACAGAGGTCTTGGTCAGTCCTCTCAGATTTTCTGTTGTAGGAAATAAAGGCCATTGATCTCTAGGGCCCAAGGTCAGGCTGGAGACCTTGAAAAAAAATTTTTTTTTGTTAAATATTTATTTGTTTATTTGAAAGTCAGAGTTATATAGACAGAGGGAGAGACACAGAGAGAGGACTTCATCTACTGGTTCACTCCCTAGATGGCCACATCACCTGGGGCTGGGCCAGGCCAAAGCCAGGAACTTCTTCAGGTCTCCCACATAGGTGGAAAGGGCTCAAGTACTTGGGCCACCTTCTGCTGCTTTCCCAGGCCATTAGCAGGGAGCCGGATCGGAAGTAGAACAGCAACTGGCACCCATAGGGAATGCCAGCTTTGCAGGTGGCAGCTTACCTGCTGTGCCACAATGCTGGCCCCTAGAAAATCTTTTGGATCTTGCATGCCTGTCAGTTGTCAGTACTGCCTGCTGCTGATCTGTGTAAAAAGCATACTCTCTACCTTTGAGAAACCTGCCCGGGGAAGACCAGTACTCAGACATTCAGTGATCCTTAGCCTGCTTCTCTGGGATTGGAAAGAGTGGTTTCCTTTGTGAAGAAGTGGTAAAGTGAAACATAGAGTGAATAATTCTAACCAAGATTGAGGACCAGTTGTTGGAAACCCTGCAGCTCTCTGCTCTAACATCTGAGACCTTGTCCTTAGTTATTGGGAGAGGGTGTTTAATGAGATGATCTACTTTGAATTTGGTTTTATCAGAGCATGGTGATAATATACAACTTGAGCAAGCATTTAGCCGAATGGTTGAGATGCCTGCATCCCAAGTCAGTGTCTGGGTGTGAGTCTTGGTTCCAGCTCCTGACTTCAGCCAGCTTCCTGTTAAATGCAGACCCTGGGAAGCATTAGTGATGGTTCTAAGTAATTGGATTCCTTTCACCCACCTGGGAGACCTAGATTGAGGTGGCAGCTGCCAGTGACCCTGGATCAGCCCTGGCCAGCCATCGCAGGCATTTAGTCAACCAGCAGATGGAAACTCTGCCTCTCAAGGAAAGAAAGAGAGAAAGAGAGAGAGGAAAGAAAGAGAAAAAGAATTCAATAAGTAAAACTTGGGGGCGTGGCGGTGCTGTGGTGCAGCGATTGAGCTGCCATCTGCAGCACCAGCATCCCATATGCATGCTGATTCGAGTCCTGGCTGCTCCACTTCTGATCCAGCTCCCTGGTAATGTGCCTGGGAAAGCAGCATCCATGTGGAAGATTCAGATGAAACTCCTGGTTCCTGGCTTTGGCCTGGCCCAGTCCTGGCCATGGCAGCCTGTAAGAGAGTGAACCTGTAAGTGGAAGGTCTCTTCATCTGTCTTCTCTATAACTCCACCTTTCAAATAAATAAATAAATCTTCAAAAAAATAGAAAAAAATAAAACAAAATCATTTTTGATCAGTTTTAGAAAAATTATTTGTGGTTCTCCAAACCATTAGGATTATCTGAACACTGTCATTTTAAAAACATCCTCTTATGAATGTACTTTAGGGTTGCTTTCCCCTTCTTCTCCCCTCTTCTGTTTCCTAAACCCTGGGGTCTGAAAGTGGGGAGAATCAGGGTAGAATGTGAAATCCACCATAGCATATTTTGACAACCCACTCATTATATGCTCTGAATATAGTCATTGCTCATTCTTTGTGTATTTAAAGTTTAAAGTGGCAGTTAGCTGGTGGCATGGGAGACTAAAGAAAACTGACATGCTCTAGCTCTCCCTGACTCCATCTGTAAGTCTGAAATTTAGTTAGGGATCTTGGATTTGCCAGCTGAGTTGCAACACTGGATTCTGCTTTAACAGCCAAGTCAAGGAAGTGATAGAGGACATACTCCTTTAGTGCCCTATAAGGTTAAAAATAAGTATGAACTGTTTTAAGGGGAATATGCATTTATGCATATATATGCACGATTGGCTTGTAGAAATGTTTACTATGTGCATGAAGGTTGTAAAGTGGAGCAAGACCCTGCCTACAAATCAGGATAATATAATCATTGGTGGCTTTTTCCATTTTTAAAAACTTTATTTGAAGGGCAGAGAAATAGAGATAGAGGTGGACAGAGGTCTTCCATCCACTGTGTTCACTCTAAATGCTCATAGCAGCCAGGGCTGAGCCAGACCGAAGCTTGCAGCCAGATCCTCAGTTCAGGTCTCCTGCATGGGTGGCAGGGGCTCGGGTACTTGAGTCATCACCTGCCATCTTCTAGGCATTAGCAGGAAGCTAGAACTGGGAATAGAGGTGCGACTTGAACCCAGGCATTCCGAGAAGGCATATGGGTATTCTAAGCAGCATCTTAGCCATTGTGCCAAACACCTGCCCCGTACTTTTCATTTTTTATTAGGAAAAATTATATGCTATTTGTGCTAAATTTTTAAAAATTTTATCTTACCCTTTCACTTGTATTCATTTACTCCATCTGTTTTAAACTTGCAAATTAGCAATAGCTTATAATTATCCATCCATTGCTCTGGCTGCAGCGAACTATAAATATTGCTTAACTTTACTATCCTTTTGTGGCATTGATACCAGTTTTAATCAAAAAGCCTCTTGTCACCTAGGTTCACAAAATACTGTGAGTTTGCGGTTATGTCTGCTTGTGTTTGTTTTATAATCTCAGATCACTTTCCTTTTGTTTGGAGAAAAGTTTGTGGGAGAAGAGGATGGAAAGGGGGGAGCTCATTGTACAGGAGAGAGAATGTGAGTTCAGGTTCTCCTGTTCCAGCTCCTGTAATCTGGTTCAGAACTGCCTCCCACCCCCATTGATCTGTAGTAACTGGGGGAGGAGCATTACTAAATTCTACATTTTATACCATTATCCCCTGAAATCCTTCTAAGCAGCATGACTTGGGCATTTCCCTGGGAAATGATGGAATTGTAGCTGAATCTCATTTCAGCCCTACTTCTGACACATAACATGAATAACAATCTATTTTTCCTCTTTAAAGAACTTATTTATTTATTTGAAAGGCAGTGTGGGGGCTGGCACTGTGGGTGACAGTTCGAGTCCTGGCTGCTCCTCTTCCATCCCAGCTCCCTGCTAATGTGCCTGGGAAAGCAGATCATGGCCCAAGTGCTTGGACTCCTGCACCCATGTAGGAGACTCAGAAGAAGCTCATGCCTGCTGGCTTCTGATAGGCCCAGTTCTGGTCATTTGGGGAGTGAATTAGCGATGGAAGACTTTTCTATCTGTCTCTCCCTCTCTCTGTCTGTAACTCTCTCTCTCAAATAAATAAATAGAATCTTCAAAAAAAAAAAAAATAAGAAAGGCAGTATGACAGAGAGATCATCCATCTGCTGGTTCACTCCTCAGATGCCCACCAACAGCCAGCACTGGGCCAAGCTGAGGCCAGCAGCCCAGGTTTCCATTCAGGTATCCATGTGGGTGGCAGGAACCCAAGTTCTTGGGCCATCTTCTGCCTTCCCAGGAGTATTAGCAGGGCGCTAGATTGGAAGCAGAGAGCCAGAACTCCAGCTGACACTCCAACATGGGATGTGGGTGTCCCAGGCAGCAGCTTAACCTGCTGCCCCACAATGCACACCTCTAAGAACTCATTTTCTAAAAACAAAACAAAACAAAACAAAACAAAAACTGTTATCCTTTTTTTTTTTTAGTTCATTGCACTGTGTAGTATTACCTAGATCTGTTATTTTGTAAGTTTTTTTTTTTAATTTTTACTTACTACTAAATGAGTGGAAAATATGATACATGGTCAATACTTGGGAAGAGTCAGAGGATCAGTTTCATTACATTTTTGGTGCAACTTCATTGGACTATAGTTGTCATTTTTTCCGATTAGCGATCTGGCAGCTCAGTTTTTTCCTAGCAATAGTACATACAATCAGGGATTTGGTTTTTTTGTCTGTTCTTCTTCTCTGAATGACTACAGTATTTCCTTTACCCTTAAATGAAACAGACCTTACTCTGAGTTGCTAAAGTACAGTCAAGGAAATCCCAGGCTAAGGACAGTGACGATGACTCATTCCAGAAGGGTTTCCTGCTGCAGAGGTGCACTTGGAAACAAAGGATGGAGCCGAGGAGATGCAACTGGCTTCGTTTTGGAATAGTTTGATTCTTGAGATCATCACAAACCAGTAATGGGGAAAGAAATGGAACTCTCAGAGGCCTTTTTTTTTTTTTAAAAGGAAGATTCACAAGTTAGGCTGTTTATGAAAAGAGATTTTATTGAAGACAACACATCTGTTCTTTGAGAATCTCTGAAATCCATATTTTGACATCTTCATGGTCCCTGCTACTTCCAGATTGAGTAACATTTAAAGCACATTTCCTTTCGAAAGTGCAAGATATGCAGACTTGTCCCGCATTCATTTGGCTACTCTCAAATGGTAAGCTGAATACTGGGTAGTCTCTCCTGGCTCCTTCATCAGATTTAAAATTCTGAGTGCTTCCTTGGTGTTCCTGCGTACTTTATCTGAGTTGTTGTAGCTATTTCTGTCCTTCTTGAGTTAGTTCCAGGGTTCTGAAACCTTTGACTTGTGATTCAGTACCCAGTTATATTTTAGTATCACATTTGTTATATAGTGATTATCTTACCTTCTACTTCCCAAAGACAAAATCCCAAAGATTAAAATATTAATCAGATTTTTATGTTTTAACCTTACAGATTAAAGCTGTTTCAGACTCTCAAATATAAACATTACTTAAAACTCCTATCACCTATACTGTTTTTATATCTGTCATGCATGTTTGTGGCTCAAAGAAAAATTAGTCAACCTGTCCTAATTTCTAGAATGAGTTTATTTTTTGTTGGTGTGATTAGATTCTGTGGGTGCAACTGTTGTACAAGGAATGCCAAGAATTGAATTTAATTCAGTAACAAGTAGGAAATTCTAAAACAGTGTAAAGCCATGCAGCTTTTTTAGCAGGAAGTGGTAGTGTGTGTGTGTCACTGTTGATTTATACTATAAATGGGCTTTAATTTACCACTTCCTATTCATAGACCAGAAGAACTGAAGAAATCTGAAATTTAGTGAATTGAGTTTCTTCTTTATTTAATAAAGATATCTTTTAATTCTACTTTCCATGAACTATTTTGTTTTAAAAAATGTTTATTATATTCATATATGTGAAAGAACAACAGAGAGAGACAGAAAAAGAGACCTCCATCCACAGTTCATTCGCCCAAGTGCCTACAACAGCCAGGGCTGGCCAGGCAGAAGCCAAGAGTCAGGAACTCCTTCTGGGTCTCCTGCGTAGGCGGCAGGGGCCCAAGCACTTGGATCATCATCTGCTGCCTCTCAGGATGCATTAGCAGGAAGCTGCATTGGAAGCAAAACAGCTGGGACTAGAACTGGCACTTCAGTATGGGATGATTGTGTTCCAGGTGGTGGCTCAACCTGCTGCATCACAACGCCCACCTCTCAGATGTTGAAAAGGGCAAGTTATGTTGGCAGACCACTTATTAATCTTCCTTAGAAACATCCCCCTTTTTCCTGTGCTGGATCACAGCTAGTGATCATTTCATGTCTGTTAAAATGTCTTCTAAACTCACTTTAATGTGTTTTTTTTTTTTATTCTAAACTGTAAACTTTTGAATTTTCAAAGAAGAAAGTAGACTAAGTTTTAATATAAACCAACAAATAAGCCATTCTAAATACAAAGGCACTTCAAAAACTTTGTGGGAAAATGGAATTAGAAGATACATTTTGTATTTGAAAAAGAGCTGTCACCTGCTAATTTACTCCCTAAGTCCCCACAATGGCCAGGGCGGGGGCAGGACCAACGCCTGGAACCAGGAACTCAATCCAAGTCTCACATGTGGGTTTCCGGAACCCCACTTGAACTATTGCTGCTGACTCCCAAGGTCCACACCTGCAGGAAGTTAGAGTCCAGAGTGGGAACCAGAAATTGTGGGATCCATTGTGGAATGTGGACATCTTAATCTTTAGGCTAAATGCTGACTCCTTCCATGAAGTCTTTGAAGACCCCTTATGTATGCAGCAAGATTGATACTTGGGGGGCCGGATAAAGCCACTGCCTGCAGTGCTGGCATCCCATATGGGCACTAGTTGGAGTCCTGGCTGCTCCATTTTCAATCCAGCTCTCTGCTATGCCCTGGGAAAGCAGTAGAAGATGGCCCAAATCCTTGGGCTCCCACACCCAGTTGGGAAACCCAGATGAAGCTCCTGGCTCCTGGCTTCACATCAGCGCAGTTCTGACCATTGTGGCCATTTGGAGAGTGAACCAGCGGATGAAAGACTTCTCTCTCTTTCTCTCTCTGCCTCTGACTCTCTGTAACTCTCTGCCTTTCAAATAAATAAATAAATCTTAAAAAAAAAATTGACACTTGGTGTAAATAGTTTTATAACTTCTATAATGTTATTTACAAAAAAACAAGGCCTTGAAATCCTCTCTTTCAATATAAGTAACATTCTTAATTTTATTTCTACTTCTGTACATTTGTCTTCAAACCTTCATTTTGGAGAAACAAATATATATGTATGTATTTCTAAGGATTTATTTATTTAAAAGGTAGGTTGACAGAGAAAGAGAGAGATCTTCCATCTACTGGTTCACTTCTCAAATGCCTGCAATAGCTGGAAGGGGGCCAGGCCTACTCCATCCATGTCTCCTACATGGGTAGGAGCCAGGAGCTCCATCCGTGTCTTCTACATGGGTAGCAGAGGCCTAGGTACTTGAGCCATCATCTGCTGCCTCCCATGTGCATTAGTGGAAGCTGGATCTGAAATGGAGTAGCCGGGACTCAAATCAGGCACTTCAGAATGGGATGCAAGTGTCCCAAGAAGTGGCTTAACCTATGCACAAAATTCCCTGACCCTGGAAAAAGAAATAGTTTAAAAGTTCAGTCTATGAATCATTTTTTTCTATTTCACATGTTTGTTTACTTAATTTATTTTTATTTACTTGAAAGGCAGAGAGACAGAAAGGGAGAGACAGGGAGAGAGAGAGAGGGAAAGAGAGCAATATTTTGATCTTTTGTCTGCTGGTTGGCTCCCTAAATGCCTGCAACAGTCAGGGCTGAGTCAGGCCAAAGCCAGGAGCCAAGAACTCTATCTGGATCTACCACGTGGATGGCAGGGACTCAGACTGTCATCCACTGCTGTCCAGGAAGCTAAATTGGAAGTGGCGTAGCCAGGACATGACCTGGCACTTAGATTTGGGATGTAGGTGTCCCCAGCCGTGGCTTTATTTACTGTGCCACAACTCCTGTCCCTGGAAAAAGAAACATTTTAAAGCTTCAGTGTGTGACTCATGTTTTCCTGTTTCAGTAATACATTTTTTAATTAGAGATTTCAACTAATTATCATAAAGTCAGCTACTCTAAAATTTCATTAATCTCCATGTTTATAATTTATATGTCTATTCAAAAAGCATAAGCAAAATGTGGTTGTCAAAGCAAGCTTAAAAACTGGCAGAATCCATCTAGGCTGTGTCTTCATTGTTAAAAATAATCTCAAGTTAGGAATTCAATATTTGTGAAACTTTTTTCCATTTTTTTTTTCTGGAAGATCTCTGAAATGTAAATAGACAAACCACATAACCCATACCCAGATAGCCTAGGGTCACAGATGTTTCCAGATGTACTTTTGAAACAAAGAACATTTTCCCCCTTTTTAATTGTAAAAATGCAATGTTAAGTTTCAGAGTATAGATAATCCACATAGAAAACTTGCAGCAGTATGAGGAAACCCAGCCCTAACATTTTGCGTTACTGTCCTTTATTGAAAGGCTGAATGACCCAGGAAACTGATTTTTTTTTTTTTCATGGTTATCCTAACTTCAGGCAAATAGAACTTTTAGAAGAACTTCAGTGGGAACCAGGTATAGAAAACCTCAGTTGGAGGTCCCTGCTGTTTCCCGACCTCTGCATTTCCTGGGCCAGGCTACAGACTTCTCCAAGTGACTCAATAGAGTAACCAGGAGAGAAGGGAGAGCTGTGGATGTTCTAAGCTGCCACAACCACAGAGCAAAATGCATCAAGTCACAGCTTACACTTAGGGTCAGGAGAACTGGCTGGCCCTGGGGGGTTGCCAAGGCCAGAAAAGTAACTCTTTCCCACACTCCAGCCGTGGCACCCTTTCACCTATTCCCAGACCCAGGGACAACCTCTCCATTCTCTTGACACAGAAAAGGTTATGTTATGAAATCTCTCGACTGACTCATGTGATGGTAGTGTGAAAGATTGTTGTCAGTCTTCCTTCTCTGTGTTAAATGATACCCAGTTTGCGGAATGAAAGTGATCCAGTACTGCTCATTCCAAACTGCTGTTAACTGTAGACGTGGGCCAAGTCCAGTTTCCTTCCGTCCTTCCTGCTGGCAAGTCCTTTTTCCCTCCAGCTTCCTCCAGCTCCCAGTGGTGTCCGAGAAGTATCTGATAAGCAGTGCTGTGGATAAGTGCTCACTTTGCAGCCCTCACTGCCGGGTAGCCGCCAGCCCTTGTGCTCTGGGAGTCAGGCTGAAACACAACTTTGCCTGCTCAGAGATGCAGGGCAGAGCCTTCCACCCTCCCAGCCCAGGGGGAGGAGGCAGCTGTCCTCCTCCTTCTCTCATTGAATGGAAAATCAGAACTTCTTTGTTCCTCCTGCTGGAGTTTGGGCCACGCCCAACATAGTGCCCCGCCAAGGGCGCTGTTGTATTGGACAGGGTGGGAGTGCTTGCTTTTCTAACTAAATCTTCTAAGATGCTTTTCATTGCTAAAATTTGGTTTGAGTTTTTGACCATCATTAATAAATGTCTGTCTCCATATGTCAGTTTTCCAGATAACTAATTCTAGGTTTTTTAAAAGCTTTGGAAAATCGCAAACATAAAAAACTCTCACGTGTACACATACTTACCACTCAGTTTTAGAAATAATAAATTATTGTTAGAATCCAAACTCCTTGTGAGAACCTCTTTGATTTTTCTCCAGTGGTAACAGCTACCCTTAATTTGTTGATAATCATGTGTGCATGTTTTATACTTTCGTTATACATGGAAGTATATATAAATGGTGTATATTGATTTTGGCTTTTTTTTTTATAGTGTTAAGAACTAGTTTGTATATTTCTGCAAGTTGTTCTTCTCACTTAGCATTAGATTCATCTGTGATGATACCTGTGCCTCCCGTTCACTGTCCCAGAATATTTCCTCCCTCTCCCCTCAGGTGCACTGTCGGTGGACATTTCAGTGGTGGGAGGGGCTTATCTGTAAATGCCAAAATTTGATTTTTAAGTCCTTTTTATATTAGTCTTTGTGAATCTGAGTAAATTGCTGCTTTTCTCTGGGCAGTTTTCTTAGCCACTAAGGGAGGATTGGGCTAAACCATCTCCCAGGTATAATAGGTCTATATTCTATTCTATGACTTTGTTTCACAGATGCTTCTCTGCCACCATATAATGTCGAGTATATCAAGTCTGAGTAACCATTTAGAGTAAGATTCAATTTGGGAAAATAATCCATTAGAGAGTGTGTGTGTGTTTCAAATCAAAATGAGACCAGCTCTGAGTCCCTTGGGAATGTTTTCTTAAAATTCAGATTTCCTATTTTACTAATCAGGTATAGCTATTCATGAGGAAACTGGAACTGCCTTCATGCTGTCAAAAAATTAATATTGGGACACATTTGAGCACCTTGAGAGCAGCGCTGAGATTCTGAACTTGGCAGTCAGGTTGCCGCAGGAAGGAAGGCCGCGTGCAGCCTGGTGGGCCACAGAGCGCTCCTGTGTCAGGATGACTCAGGGTCGTCATCTTGAGCATGAGTTACTGTACTGTTTGCTGCCCAAAACGACACTGTCTGAAAGGCTCTTGAGATGAGGAGAGCTTTTCAGATCTCAGTGTAATTTTCTTTCTTTTTTTTTTTTTTTAAGATTTTTATTTATTTATTTGAGAGGTAGGAGTTAACAGACAGCTAGAGAGAGAGAAAGGTCTTCTGTCTGCTGCTTCACTCCCCAAATGGCCGCAACAGCCAGAGCTGCACCAATCCAAAGCCAGGAGCCAGGAGCTTCCTCTGGGTCTCCCACAAGGGTGCAGGGGCCCAAGGACTTGGACCATCTTCTTCTGCTTTCCCAGGCCACAGCAGAGAGCTGCATGGGAAGAGGAGTAGCTGGGACTAGAACCGGCACGCATGTGGGATGCTGGCATCGCAGGCAGAGGATTAACCTACTGTGCCACAGTACCAGCCCCATCAGTGTAATTTTCTTAAGATGCTATGTTTTTTGAGATTGTGTAGTTCTAAAATTAAAAAAAAAAAAAAAAAGCTGCTCCCTCACTGCCAGGCAGAGCTGTGGTTCTTGCTGCTGACAGCACCCTCTCCCATTCTTTTCATTCTTTAATCCCCTGGGGCAGAGGATAAACCAGGGGAGCTCAAGGACCCATCAGTGACAGTCAAGTTTGAACCTGAGATGTTGTGGCTGCTACCTGGGTTACTTATTGTCTATTTTTTTTTTTTAGCTTCATTTGTTTATTTGAAAGGCAGAGTTATAGAGAGGGAGGGAGAAATAGAAAGAGATAGATCTTCCATCTGTTGATTCACTCCCTATATGGCTACGATAACCAGGACTGGGCCAGGCCAAAGCCAGGAGCTTCATTAGGTTAGAAGTAGAGCAGTTGTGACTGGAACCAGCATCTATAGCGGATGCCAGCATCGCGGGCAGTGGCTTAACCCACAGTGCCATGGTGCCAGTTCCATTGTCCTTTTCCTTCTTATTTTCTGGTTCTTGTTTGCACATTAGACAAAATCACTTTCAAAAAAGTACTGCAGTTTATCATTTAATGTCATAACATTCGTGAGAGGAAAGTAGTGACAGCTGCTATGATTCGTTCATTTCATATGCCTGTGAATATTAAAATTTTATTAATTCAATAGATTTGAGTATTGTTGTCGAGGATATTTTGATTGATTCCAACAGCCTTTCTCTCTACTATTTTTAGCAGCCTGGTGGTTGGAGGAGTGACCCAGCTTCAGGTTGGGCCTTGATTAATCTAAATTTAGGGGTGGATTTGGATTAATCCAATCTTGCTAACTCCTCGTGTTAATTGTTGGTTCGGGAATTCGGCCTTAGCTCCTCAGAACGTGACTTTCCCACGGCTCTAAGTACAGAAATGAAGCGTGAAGGAAAGGTGCTGGAGGCTTTGGGGAAATGTTTTCTCACTTCTGAGAGAGGCACAGGAAGATGATCTCTCTTCTTGGTATTGCTTCTGTGGTTCCTGACCACAGAGAGTGAAACTGATACTCCTAGGAAGGCAGAGCCAAGGGAGGTGCAAAGAAATGAGCTGGAGGTACCAGATTGAGCCATTCCTGAACCCCAGCTCACAGTTGGGTTTGTTACATGAGTCAGTAACTTACCTTAAACTAGTATGATTTGTGGTTTCTGTTGTTTATAGCCGAAAGTGCCTCATTTGATACATTGTATCTATAGCTATTCTCTCTCTCTCTCTCTCTCTCTCTCTCTCTCTCTCTCTTTAAAGATTTATTTATTTATTTGAAAGAGTTACACAGAGAGAGGAGAGGCCGAGAGAGAGAGAGGTCTTCCATCTGATGGTTCACTCCCCAGACGGCCGCAATGTCCGGAGCTGTGCTGATCTGGAGCCAGGAGCCAGGAGCCTCCTCCCGGTCTCCCACGTGGGTGCAGGGGCCCAAGGACCTGGGCCATCCTCCCCACCATCTCCGGCCACAGCAGAGAGCAGGACAGGAAGTAGAGCAGCCAGGTCTGGAACTGGTGCCCATATGGGATGCTGGCACTTCAGGCCAGGGCGTTAACCCACTGTGCCACAGTGCCGACCCCAATATAGCTATTCTTTAAATTTTTTTTTTTTTTACTTATTTATTTGAGAGGCAGAAAGAGCTCCCATTTACTGGTTCACTCCACAGATTGATGTAATGGTCTGAGGTTGGGCTAGACCGAAGCCAGAAACCAGGAACTCTGTCCTGGTCTCCCACATGGGTGTTAGGGGCTCAAGCACTTTGGCCATCATCTGCTACTTTCTCAGATGCATTAGCAGGGAGCTGGATTGGAAACAGACAACGAGGACTCAATCTGGTACTCTGGATATGGGTTGCTGGTCTCTCTGGTAACAGCCTAATCCCTGTACCGCCTTGCCGGTCCCAGTATTTAACCTTTAATTTCATATCTACTGGGTACATGTATCTGTGCACAACCTAATGGAAAAAGAATGATTTAAGAACAGTTACAAAGCAATATGTTAATAAAACCCAGTAACACAGGATTGCATCACTGTGCAAAAGCCAGGCCTTGAGGTAGGGATAGATTTGGCCAAGAAGAGAGCTGAGCAGATGGAGCAGCCTGAGAAAAAGCTACAAAGTTAGGTGGTCGCACAGAATTGGAAGAGACACACACAGGCTCCCAGAAAGAAAAAAGACACTGCGGGTAGCAGTGCCAGCAGAATGCTCCGTCCAGTGGCAAAGGCCGTATTGCCAGGCTGGGGATCCATGGCTTCTTAGCTGGTCCAGTGATGTCTCCGTGGGGGTTGCTCACAGTCGTTCCGGCCGTGGCATGTCGGGGAATTAGGTGGGGGGAGATGTTGGCGCAGTGTCCTGGGAAGCTGTTACCAGTAATCCATGCGTGAAGTGACAAGAGCTGTAGGATAATAGAATCTCGATGTCTAATCTCTTGGGTTTCTACTAGCATAGAATTTCAGAGTTCCCATAGCATGTTCACTCTCAGACTCCTTTTTTTAATGGATGAAGATGTATTCTGTATGCATAGATTTCAAGATGTTTTGTGCCAAAATAAATTTGTCTTTTAAAAAATTATTTACAGGGCTGGCGCTGTGGCGTAATGGGTAAAGCTGCCGCCTGTGGTGCCAGCATCCCATATGGGTGCCGGTTCGAGTCCCGGCTGCTCCACTTCTGATCCAGCTCTCTGCTCTGGCCTGGGAAAGCAGTAGAAGATGGCCCAAGTCCTTGAGCCCCTGCACCTGCCTGGGAGATCTGGAAGAAGCTCTTGGCTCCAGATTGGTCCAGCTCTGCCTGTTGTGGCCATCTGGGGAGTGAACTAGTGGATGGAAGACCTCTCTCTGTCTCTGCCTCTGCTTCTCTGTAACTCTGCCTTTCAAATAAATAAAGAAATCTTCAAAAAAAATTATTTACTTATTTGAAAGGCAGAGTGACACAGAAAGAGAGAGAGACAGACAGACATTGCATCTCCTGATATGTTACCCAGATGCCTGCAACAGCAGGGGCTGGTCCAGCCCAAAGTCAGGAGTAGGGAGGTGGGACAGAAGCAGAGTGACCTGTGCTCGAATCGGCAGCACTCCAGTATGACATGAGGATGTTCTAAGCATTGGCTTAATCCACTGCACCACAATACTGGCTCGAGATTTATCTGTTAATTACATTTTCCATGAACCTTTTGAAGTCCCCTTGTAGAGATGCAGAACAGGTAAGTATGTTCCACTTCTAATGAAATTTTTATGTTTTAGAAGGTTACTATTTATGTCCATTTTTCCCTTTTTCCCATGTTGTGCTAATTTGTGCCTTAAAGCATCTGAGAACTGGCTCTTGACAGTCTAAACAAAAGCCAGCTACCACAATTCGCAACACTTGGAATAAACATCGAAACCCTCATAGCAGTGAACACATGGTTAAATATCACCATCTTTTAGAACTTCCTCAAATAAAGGAAAGGTAATACTTCTAACAAATAAAGAAAACAGAAGGCGAGTTCAGTGGAAAGTGTCCAGAATGTTGTGGAAAGGGAGTGAGACGTCCAGGGACGTCTTTGTTGAGTGAAGATGGTAAAGTTGCCCATGACTCCCAACTCCAGGCAAAGTTCGCCTGGAAAGAATAGGAGTCACTGTCTTCCTCAGCAAGAATCAGCCAAGAATAGGCATTTTGATGTGTACTATCTTTAATTTAAAATGTGAATGGACATTGAATTTCATTTAATAAATGATGAAATGTTGGACACTAGTCTTTTAATTGAGTAAGTTATTTGCCAGGTATCCAGTCATGATTTTTGTATTGTGATTATTTTTTTAAAAAACTATATGGACAAATTTATCAGAATTTAATTGAGCAAAAAACAACTTGTGAATTAGCAACCCCTAGAACCGGCACAGGTTCAGTACTGCCTCATGGCTGGGTAACGCTTGGAGTCAAAAAAGGGAAGTGACCTACAGAAAACAGAAGTGAATTGGACTGGCCAGAGCTTGGCGTTTGCCTTATTTGAACCTAGTTCGACAAAAGCTCAGCTGCTTGTGATTGGCGGAGACCCAGCTATGTGTTATAAAGGCAAATTCCTAATTTAGGATTTCAGTGTGTTTTCCTACAAAACTGGAGCATAAAGTACAGAGGCCTTCTCAGGCCACATTTAGTTTGATTTAACTTAACATAACGTAAAATTCACCATCTTAACCATTTTTGAGAGTACAATTCATTAGTCTAACGCATCCAGTCAGCCCTCTATATCCATGAATTCTACATTTATGAATTCAACAATTGTGGGTCAGAAATATTGAGAGAAAGAAACTGTATCTGTAACTGAATATGTAAGACTCTTTTCTTGCTATCCCTAAGACAATGCTGTAACAGCATTGTGTGAGGCATTTACATTGTATTAAGTATTGTAAGTAATGCGGAGTTGCCTTGAAGGTATATGGGAGGGTATCTGTGGGTTGTATACAAATACTACACGATTTTATATAAGGAACGTGAGCTCTGCAGATTTGGGTGTCTGTGTTCAGAGGTGGGAGAGCCTGGAATCAGTCCCCTGAGGATACTGAGGACAGCTGTATCCACATTGAGCGTGGAATCTTTCTGGGCCTGCAAATCTGATGTACCCAGTGAACAACAGCTCCCCTCGAGCCCCTCCTGCCAGCCGCTGGTAACTACCAGTCTACTTTGTTTCTGAGGATTTGGGAAGTCATGAGTTTTTTTAAAAAATGTTAGCCTCCAGAAACAGTTACTGAGTGCCCATCCAGTGTTGAGCATTGTTCTTGATGCTGGGGAAGGGCACGGGGGCTCCTGAGAGGGCCCTTGTCATAGTAGATTTGGAGATTTGTAAGAAAGATAAATCATCATCAGAGTTGACGTCTGCTGAGTCTTAGGTGAGGGATGGCAGTCAGTTCTGTGGGACGCTCATGCTGTGTTGCAGGCCCCGGAGGTCCCTCGGGTGGGGGGGGGGGAACATGAGCCTGATGACCCGGGGATATTGAGTGTCAGCCTGCATTGTTATTAGTGAAGGGAGAGAATGACTGAGATGTTGCTTGGCCGAGTTGGTGTGGGAGTGTTTGTTGTCTGTTTCAAGGTTCCCAAGAAAGAGTACCCAAAGAGGTTCCCAGAGGGAGAAGTACCACACTGCCAGGATGGGAAAACCCCACTGGGTTGTGCTTATGCGAGAGACAGAGCTGGAGCTGGGAGGCAGCCTTTTGGGGGTGCTTCCAAGGATACAGAAAAACATAGCTATTGAAGGGTACCCCCTTCCCCCCAGGAGTGAGCCAGAGAATGGCAGCGCTCTCTCTCTTTTCTATCTTCTTTTAAAATAAAATGAAAATAAATATAATTTTTTTAATTAAAAAAAATTTCTGGTGCCTAAGTCCCACTCTTGACTAGGTAAGTCAGAATCTCAGACCTGGGGACAGAGCTAGTCACGAGATCTTTTTTTAAAGTCCTCTAGGTAATTCTAAAGTGCTTTCAGGGCTAACCACCATCCTAGCTGCTTCAGCTCTAACCATTAATCGGTGGGGAACGTCTATTAAAATGTAGATAAAATGCTTGCTCACTGTATAAAACAGAAACGCAGACTTTCCCTCCCCTACCATCAAATAAGCCAGCTGGTTTTTTTTTTTCCTCTGTTCTTTTTTCCATAGTCAGTTGCAGATTTTGAAAAAACAAATGGAAGGAGATGGGGGGAGATATTTTAAAGAGGTCCCACGGCCTTCTCCAGGGAAGGATGGGGGTGTGGGGTAGGATGCATTGTTTATAAGTATTTCAGGAAGTAGAAAATATGGCATGTTGTCAATCTCTCTAACTTATGTAACTTTGAGGGATGTGATCCATTTGTGTCAAATAATGAGGCCTATAATACATTGCTTTTTACATGTGTGGGAATTCTTTGCAGAGTAATTAGCATTCCTTTCTTCAGCCTGTATTCAGAGGAAACATACCATTCACACCCTCTCTGTGTTCACATTTTCCAGTGCGTTGGAGAGCCTTTTTCAATAGAAATCTTTGTCCTCTGCCTAATAGGACTTGGATTATACTTGGAGAAATTTAGCATATCTTTCTTTGTTTTTCTGGCAGGAATTGATTTTAAAATCAGAACGATAGAACTAGACGGAAAGAAAATTAAGCTTCAGATATGGTAAGTAAAACACACAGTTTCTACTTTAATCAGGAATTGAAAGTAGCAATTAAATGTGGCTTGTGATAAGTTAGAGCCATTGTTTTTTTAAATCAGTACCAGGGAGAAATGGGTGAGTACTGAACATCTTTCAAAGGTATTTCCGCCAAAAGTGAGAAGGTGAGAAAAGGAATCACAAACTTTTATAGCCAGAAGCGATCTAAGATCTCCTTCTTCTAATTTTATACAGGAAGAAACTAAATTTTAAGGAGTGTACATTACTTGTTCATGCAGTTGTTATAGCTGCACAATCAGATAAGGCCACGTGGGTAAGTGGTAGCCCTGAGCAGCAAGTGTGGAGTTAGGTGCTAGCTGGGATGCCTCTAAACTGAAGACGTTGGGCCAGTTGCTTTCCTTCTTGGGGTCCACTTTTCCTCATCTGTAAATTGGTTGGATTGGTGACCTTGGAGTTCTCCAGCTCTGAATTTTATATAGCATATTTATATATTTCTCCTTGTTATGTAGAACAATGAGGGCTCTTGGACTGAGAGGTAAGGAAGAAAATAAGTCATGTCTTAGTTCAGGCTGCTCTAAAAGATAGAGAAAAATCTCTCTCTTCTTACACAGTCAGCACAACACTTCTGACATCACGTGTGTGGGCGTCTCCCCCATGCACCAAGCGGGTCTCCAGCAGACACCAACTGAGGGCCCTGTAATTTCATTCCTTTCTGCCACCATCTTCCTGGAGATAGCGTGAGACTCCACCATGGAGGACTCAGCCCCGCAGTCTGCCCCCTGTTTCAGGTGCCCGTTGCTAGTAGTAGGTGTCACCTGTGGTGTGCTTCTGACTAACCAGCTGTAAAGCAGGACTGTCCACAGCCTCCTCTTCACGTCTTATCACAGGACTCAGGGAAACAGTTCTGCCTGCCACTTCTTAGAAAGGATGTTATAAAGGCTACAGGTGCACAGCTGCGTGGGAGACGCACAGGGAAAAGAGGGGCGTGGAGCCTCTGTGCCCCATGTGCCTCTCTACTCCACTTCGCTGTACCTGCCCGTGTTCAGATGTCTGGAGGCTCCCGGAACCCTGACCTTTTGGGTTTTAATGGAGGCTTCGCTATGTGGCCATGATTGTTTACACCATTGGCAGTTGGTAGTCAACTCAATCTTCAGCCCCTCTTCCCTCTCCAGAAGTTGGGGGGTAGGACTGAAAGTTCCAGGCCTCTAATCACATGGCAACCTGCCCCATTGTAAGGCTGTCTCAGGGCCCAAGCCACCTGTGGCCTCTTGGCGTTCAGAAAGACACTCATCCCCTTGGAGACTCCAAGGATTTGGGGAGCTATGAGCCATGAACCAGGGCAGAAACCAAATATATATTTCTTGTCATATCACGATTACACAACTGTTACACAAAAATACCATACCCTGGCTGTCTTAGCATTTAGTTCTTTCCTTTCTGGAGACTAGGAAGTCCAAGATCAAGGTGCCTGTGGATCTGGTCTCTGGTGAGGGCTCACTCCCTAGCTTTTTTTTTTTTTTTTTTTTTTTTTTTAAGAAGTCATGGGCCAGCGCTGTGGCTCACTTGGTTAATCCTCCGCCTGCAGCACCAGCATCCCATATGAGCGCCTGGTTCTAGTCCTGGTTGCTCCTCTTACAGTCCAGCTCTCTGCTGTGGCCCAGGAAGGCAGTGGAGGATGGCCCAGGTGCTTGGGCTCCTTGCACCCGCATGGGAGACCAGGAAGAAGCACCTGGCTCCCGGCTTTGGATCAGCGCAGTGCCTGCCATAGTGGCCATTTGGGGAAGTGAACCAGCAGAAAGAAGACCTTTCTCTCTGTCTCTGTGTCTCTCACTGTCTATATCTCTACCTGTCAAAAAAAAAAAAAAAAAAAAGGCCGAGTTACACAGAGAAAGAAGGAGAGACAGGAGACAGAGCCAGAGAGAGAGAGAGAGAGGGAGGTGGTCCATCCATCCACCTGCTGGTTCACTCCCCAGTTGGCTGCAATATCCAGAGCTATGCCGATCCGAAGCCAGGAGCCAGGAGTTTCTTCCAGGTCTCCCATGTGGGTGTAGGGGCCCAAGGACTTTCAAATATGTACTGCTTTCCCAGGCCATAGCAGAGAGCTGGGTCAGAAGTGGAAAAGCCGGGACTCAAACTGGCACCTATTTGGGATGTCGGCACTGCAGGTGGCGGCTTTACTTGCTACACCACAGCACTGGCCCCTCCGTGGCTTGCTGACAGCTCCCTCACTTGTATCCCTGCATGGCCCAGAAAGAGATCATTTCCTTCACTTCTCTTCTTACAAGGGCATCAGTTCCATTCACGAGGGCCCTGCCCTCATGACCTAGTTACCTCCCAGGTACCAGCACCTTGAGGCTTAGGTTTTGGGGTAGAAATTTTAGGAAACACAGACATTTAGTCCATGATATGCTACCCATCTTTCATGAAGGATCACTCTACTCTGGCTGATAAATTCTGGAAGAATATGTCAAACCTAGAGTGATTAAGTATGGTTCTTCCAGAGTGCCAGGTTAAATATTTTTGACTTGAGCTCAAGCTCTTCTTTGACTTACATTAACCTCTTAGGAAGTAGTTTAATTTCCTTTACTCCAGTGCCTTGCATGGAGCCAAATAGGTCTGGACCATTGAGGAAAGTTTTTGGTGATGTTTTGGTGTAATGGTGACAACAGTAGACAAAGCTTAGAAATCCAAAACAGCATAGATAAGAGGCAGGGTTAATAGAAAGGTAATATAAGGATGAGGGTACTTCAGAGAGTCTGTGGGAAAATGGGATTATGTTGTGGTGAAGCAGGTTAATTAAGCCGTTACTTGGGAAGCTGGCATCCCACATCAGATTGCCTGGGATTGACTCCCACCTCCGTGTTTCTAGACCAGTCTCCTGCTAATGCACTTGGGAGGCAGCAGATGATGCCCAGGTACTTGAGCCACTGCTACTCACACAGGAGACCCAGATGGGGTTCCTGGCTCCTGGTTTCAGTCTGGCCCATCTCTGGCTGTTGTAGGCATTCAGGTTGTGAACCAGTAGATGGAAGGTCTCTCTCTCTCTCTTTTTCTGTCATTCTGCCTTTCAAATATGTACATTTTTAAAATGGAATGAAAAGATAAGTTTGAGTGTAAAAGTTTTAAAATCCTTGCATAATTTTTTCATAATATGCATTTTCCATGGACTTTTTGAAAACCTTGCGTATGTATCAGTTTTTCCTTGGCCTCTATGTTTCTTCCCCAAGAAGTGCTCTTTTTGTTTATATGTATTATTTCATGATTCCTTTTTCACATTTATCTATTTGAGAGGCAGGGTGACATATTTTCTGTCTGTTGATTCACTCCATAGTCTCATGTGGTTGCCAGGGACCCAAGTACTGAGCCATCATACACAGCTGCCCAGGGTATGCATTAGCAGGAACTTGGATTGAAAGCTGAGGCAGAACTTGATCCCAGGCACTCTGATGGAGAATGCAGGCTTCCCAAGTGGCAGCTTAACCCACTGAGCCATAAAACCCACCCTGGCTCTTTTTCTATGAATCTCAGACTGGGATAGAGTAGAATAATATATAGAAGAAGCTCCCCAGAATTTTTTTTTCTTTATAATAAACTTACCTTTTTGGGAAGTGTAGGGGGCACATGGAGAGAATTCCCATCCACTAATTCTCAAATCCCCACAATGGCTGGGGTGGGGCCAGGCAGAAGGAAGGAGCAGGGAACTTGATTTAGGTCTCCACGTGGGTGACAAGGCCCCAGCTACTTGAGCCATCACCTGCTGCCTCCCAGGGTCTGCATTGCCAGGAAGCTGGAATTGGTAGCAGAGCTAAGACTTGGACCCAGCACCCTGATGTGAAATGTGGGAATCTTTTTTTTTTTTTTTTTTTTTTTTAAGATTTACTTATTTTTATTTGAGAGGCAGAGTTACAGAGAGAAGGAAAAACAGAAAGATTGTCCATGTACTGGTTCACTCCCCAAATGGCCGAAAAGGCCAGGACTGAGTCAGGCTGAAGCCAGGAGCCAAAAGCTTCCTCCAGGTCTCCTACATGGCTGCAGGAGTCCAAGGACTTGGGTCATCTTCCAGTGCTTTCCCAGTTGCACTAGCAGGGAGATAGATCAGAAGTGAAGCAGCTGAGTCTCAAACCAGTGCCCACATGGGATGCTGGCGCCACAGGCAGAGGCTTAACCTACCACACCACAGCGCCAGCCCCCAAGATGTGGGCATCTTAAGTGGACTCTTAACTGTTAGGCCAAAGAGGCCTGGCCCTCTTTAGCCTTTCTTTTTAGAGGAGGAAGCTAGGACTTTGAGTGAATAAGTCCATCTGAAGGTGTATGTTTGGGCTGGTGATCAAGTCGGCACAGCTTACCAGATCCCGTGGAACATGCAGGTCAGCCTGCTATCACCCTAATACTCATACTGTGGTTCCCAGTGTCCTTCATTGGAAACATGAAGGTTACCACAGGTTATTCGTTCAATACATTGGTATTTAGTAAGAAAACAAATATTTTAAAGATAAAAATGAAAAATTTTAAGAGAGAAGCAAAGAGAATTTGACTGTGCTGTACAGTCCTGATCACAGCAGTAAGGAGTATTTCTGGAAGCCTGTAAGCCATCAGCTAATTAGATTTTGGTACAGAGTAGCAAGGCATCATGGCCCCATCTGTCTGCATTACTCTTAGCAGCAGCTTGATCTCTACCCAGTCTCCACAGGCTGCACTTAGTGTGCAAGGCTTTCTCCTCTGTCCTCCCTGCGAAGCTGGTTCTAAATCAGTAGCATGTGCAAATCAAGCAAATATAGTTCTTCTGTTCCAAGGTGCTTAGTTCTGATTTCCCCACAATTTGTTTTCTGTGTTTGCAGCAAGTACCCCATATATCTAATCCTGATCAGTAGAGAATGACAAGATGAGATGGCCGTGATGGGAGGCCCAACCCCATGCTAAAAGCTGAGACCGAGGGTGCTCAAGTCTCATTCACGGGTAGGAGCTGTGTAGTGGCAGAGCTGGGACCTCCTGAGCTTGCTTCCTCAACTACAAAGCAAGCATGCTCTGACACCCCGCACACTGCACTCTCGTGGGTGTTGTGTAAATGTAATGGGAAAATGTTTTGTAAGAACCACGTAAATGTGAAGGTGCTTATCATTTGCAATTTGTTTTTTCTTTGAGCCTTCATCTCTTGTTAGGGTTTAGTATGTATTACATTTCTAATGTTTTCCACAAGTGCTTCTCTCTCTCAGGGAATTATATGGTACAATTTGAGTTTATCCTAGGAGAGAGTGAATTAGTTCTGGCTGTCAGTGGCAAACTTGAGAATATTGATTATCCCAAATATCAAGGAAATTTGATTTCCTTTGTATGATTGTCTCTTTGAATGTAATTAGAAGCTTTTATGTTTTTCAGAATGTATTTTAATGGTATGCCATGAGCTAGAAATGCAAGAATGAGTGAAAGTTTATGTAATTTCGAGGTGTTCTTGTTTGAAGAAGTCCTTGGACACATTGTCAGGAATTATGTATTGAACTCCAGGCTGCCAGATAACCCTGGGCTGCACAGGTGGGAAAGGTCTTGGGGAGCCCCATATTCTGTGCTCTGCTGAGCAGAATGTACACGCTAGTGAGTCCAGCTCCACTGCTTGCTCTGCATGGGAATCAGACGTTAGTCAAGAAAGCCAAAGGCGTTAATCATTAGGCACTTGTTAAAAGGATTGTAGCTATCTCTGGGAGTCCAAGAAGTCAGAGCTGTTCTGTAATCCCTCCCACGTGTGTTGGACTCGCAGACTCTGCCCCTTCCAACAGGGCTTGTGTGCTTTCCTGTTGCTGCTTTCAGCATCAAGGTCCAGGTTTCTCCCACAAGCATTGTGAGCTCCTGACAAGCTTCTGTGGCCCCCACCTCCCCCACCTCAGAGAGGCACGGTGGGCTCTCGTGTGTCACTGTCCCTTCCCCTGTGACCACTGCCCTGCAAGCAGACCAGAATTCTACGCCCCCCAGGGTAAGGCCTCTCCTCGGGTGATGTTGGTGATGACTATTAAAACCACTCTCTCCTTTGTTTCCAATTCTAGGGACACAGCCGGTCAGGAAAGGTTCCGAACAATCACCACAGCCTACTATAGAGGAGCCATGGTGAGTGCGGTTTAGGGTTTCATTCCTTTCTCGGGTGAAAAGTGAAACACGAATATGCATTTGCTCAGACCATAGGGTTCAAGCTGGGGTCTAGTACCAGGGAGAAAAGACTGGATTCTTTTCTTCTTTAATGGGAAAACAAGATATTGAAAGCATAGTGACTGTGTGCTTTGCCATTGGTCTTCCTGGTAATGATTAGGAGAGGAGCTTGTAGGTGTTTTGTTGAGAGGACGGCACAGTTTTTTGGCTTTCCCTTTCATCAGTATCTATGACAGTCTCAGCCCTCTCCAGACCCTGGAACCCAGTACCCATTGCCTGCACCCTCTCATCATGGAGCCCTGCCACCATCACCCCTTACATCTTTCCACCTCCACAGCATCCACTGCTATGGCTCATCTCTGGAGTCTCTTTGACCAGGGTTGCCAGCTGCCCTGGGAGGATCTGAGAGTCTTTGAGGCTTAGAATCTGGTGGACCTTGACTGCCATACCAAGTCCTTCTTTGCCACATGCTGGCCTTAGAAATCACTAGAGAGTGTTGCTGCTCCTTTATCCCAGCTTCATCACTTGGTTATTTTTCACATGAAAACACTTCTTCATCTGGTCAACAGGTTTTATATTGTTTTTTGGCTCTGGGCAAGTCCCGTGTGGTACTGGGAGTACCATGGCAACTTGGAAGAGAACTGTGCAGAACCACACCTAGAATGTCAAGCGTGGACCGGGGCTTTGTCTCCGGCTTTTTGGCGTGAATTGTAATGAAACCTGGTCATGCAGAGAGTCTTTGACGTTTGAACAGTTAGGGTTATGAGGCCCAGCCTGCTAACCTGCCAGGCTGTTGTATACCTGGGAGTGGTGCTAGGGTGACAGCTGACAAGGAAGATGGAATCTGAATTCATTATCGTGCTGCCCTGTCCTCCTCCTCCACGTCACTTGCCCACCATTATTTGCGTATTGGCAACTCATCCCCACAAAAGACTGAGGGTTCATTTTCAAGGTGTGGCATCCTCCTGACCGTGTTCTCTGTATGTGTTCTCCACGCTGCGCTCTAGGGTGTGAAGGGTCATGATTCATGCTTAGACCGGAATCACAGGGAATGGACTTCCTGCATGTACCTGGAAGGTGCTTGTTTGTTTCTGGCTTGTGGCTCCCCAGGAAGGATTGTAGGGAATAAAAAGAACCTCTGAGCAGGGGTGATTTGGATTAGTCCACAGACAGTTCCGACTAGGGGTGTCTCAGTCCGCGAGGCTTTCTGCTGCCCAGCGCTGTGTTTGCATTCTGGACGTGCTGCGTGACCCGTCTGCTGGCTTGCTTCCCCTAGCTGGTGGGGAAGAACACTTGCACTGTGGGAGCAAATGTGGCCCGTGAATGTCTCGCTCTGTTCATGGTGTGAGCAAAGAGGCTTGAGAATGGTCTTTTTCATTTATCTACTGCCTACCCTATCCCCACATTACTTTAAAAAGCTAGAAATTATTGCTCTTCTGGATAGCATTTTCTTACCCTTTAGGGATTTTTGTCCCCTCTGTTCTGCTGCATATAATGTCAATGTCTGACACATAGTAGATGTGGAAGGGGACCAGGCATTAGGCCTGCTTGAGATGCCCATATCCCTTATCATGGTACCTAGCTTCAAGTTCAGGCTCCACTTCTGATTTCAACTTCCTGCCACCCCTGTGGAATTGACTTCCCAGCTTCAGCCTGGCCCAACCTCAGCTGTTGGGGGCACTGGGGGAGTCAGTCAGAGGAACACAAGCTTGCTCTGGTTCTGTTTCTCTCTCCCTTTAAAAATAATTTTTAAACAATTTTTAAATGCTTCCTGAAGGGGTGAATTAGTGGAAAATTTTGGAACTGGACATGATTTAGGTGAATCTTTAGGATATCCTGCTCTGCTCAAGTTCTGAGCTCTCAGGTCATCTATTACAGTGGGATGTGACCCGTCTTGTTCTCACTGGAGCACCATTTTCAGTAAGTGGTGGTTTGGGCAGGTTCACTTCGGTTGGGTCAGGTGTGCAGCATGTTGCCCAGCACTGTGCTGGAGTTTTCCAGGGTGCTCTTTTTTCAAACACTGAGCGACATTTGCACAGATAGCAGTAATCCTGATAGTCAGGTTTTGGGGAAAAATGATCATATCAATACATTGTCGACATTTCTCATAGACCAACGCCATCTTCTGAATTCCTGGTAGGCTGTTTTTGTTATAGATATACAAAGTGTTAACTGATGTACTTAATATGTATTTTTTTTTTTTTTGAAGATTTTTTATTTATTTGAGAGGCAGAGTTACAGAGAGAGGGAGAATCAGAGAGATCATCCATCCAGTGATTCACTCCCCAAATGGTTGCAACAGCTGGAGCGGGGCCAATCCAAAGCCCGGAGCCTGGAGCTTCTGCTGAGTCTTCCACATGGGTGCAGGGGCCTAAGCACTTGAGTCATCTTCCACTGCTTTCCCAGGCCATAGCAGAGAGCTGGATCGGAAGAGGAGCAGCTGGGACTAGAACTAGCGCCCATATGGGATGCCAGCACCACATGTAGAGGATTAACCTACTGCACCACAGTGTTGGCCCCTTCATTTGTATTTCCAACTGATTTGTAATATCAGTTACCTTACAAACATAGGAGACTGTCTAGTGATTTCTGTTATTGAAACCAAAGATAGAAATTATTAGTAGTTGCCATTTATTGAGTCTAACTTATGACCTGGGTTAATTCATTTATAAGTAGTATCTGTTACATCCTCAGAGCAATCCAGTGTGGAAGATATACTGTCCTCATTTTACAAAGGGGGAAATG
This sequence comes from Oryctolagus cuniculus, assembly GCF_964237555.1. Lineage (NCBI taxonomy): Eukaryota > Metazoa > Chordata > Mammalia > Lagomorpha > Leporidae > Oryctolagus > Oryctolagus cuniculus. Next base: position 86,295,505 of record NC_091443.1, read on the forward strand.
GAGGGGCCAGCACTGTGGCATAGCAGGTAAAGCCGCCGCCTGCAGTGCCAGCATCCCATATGGGAGCCAGTTCGAGAACCGACTGCTCCACTTCTGATCCAGCTCTCTGCTATGGCCTGGGAAAGCAGTGGGAGATGGTCCAAGTCCTTGGGCCCCTGCACCCATGTGGGAGACCCGGAAGAAGCTCCTGGCTCCTGGCTTTGGATCGGCACAGCTCTGGCTGTTGCGGCCATCTGGGGAGTGAACCAGTGAATGGAGATCTCTCTCTCTGCTTCTGCCTCTCTCTAACTCTGGCTTTCAAATAGATAAATAAATCTTTTTAAAAAGGGGGGGAATGGACACTGAGAGGAATAAGATAACATCTCCAGGTTTTCTCATGGTGGGGCCTGAGTTAGCCAGCTTCTGGCTTCAGCACCTGTGCTCTTAAAACCACACGATGTTCACACTTTCTGCGCTAGGTGAAACCTCGTGCCAGACGTTGCATGTCAGTGACCAGGCTCGTTCAGACAGTCTAAGCCTCCCCTATAGGCATGTTCACAATCAAGCTGTTCACACCACTCAGCGGAAAGGAGTGTCCACAGTTATTTGGTTCATTTTAATATTATACTCAGCTAAACACTTTGAATCAAGAATTATTTGTAACATACTGTGATTTTTTTAAATGGCAGCTAAATACACAGTACATAAAATTTTATCTTTTTAACCATTTTGAGTATACAGTTGTCTACTTTAATTTAAAAAAAATTGTTTTCATCATGACAATTATAAAACCTGCTTTACAGTATATAGCCAAAGTGAAGCATTTGCATTTGAGGCTAGGAGCAGGAAGGATAGAGGAGAATATTGTTTGTCCATTTATGCAATATTTTCTTTTTCTGATCACAAAAAGGACACAGGTAGAACAGAAAACTTTGAAAATCCCAAAAATCCTACTAGCTTGAGAGATAACTTTGGTTAACATTTTATTTCCTGGATTTTTGGCTTTCATGTGTGTGTATTTTATGTGATTTGTATTTATTTAAGTTTATATTTTATATGAACCTACAGAGTTGAAAGCCAGACCCTGACAGGCACTGTCTACCATGCTAAGGAATTTTAATTTAATTCTGAGAGCAGCAGGGAGCAGTAAAGGGTTTTGAGTAGTGACGTGATCACTGGTACCCTCTGGGAAGTGGATTAGAAGAGGTTCAGAGTGAAAGATGTTGGCAGCAAGCCAGGCAGAGGTGGCTGATGCCAATCCGTGTGTGGAACTGTCGAGGTCGTCGTGTCTGCGGGACTGGGTTGGTTGGCTGTGGAGGGGAAGGTGACTCCCATGTGTCTGCTTGGGCTGGTTGGCTGGGATGTATCGCTCTTCACCCAAACAGTGATACAGGGGGATTAGGATATTTGAGAAGGATGAAGACAATGTCGCGTTGTACTTAGATGAGTTTGCAGTGACTGCCAGTGTCCTGACAGTGGTCTCCAAGGGGACCTTCTCGGACCCTTTCCCCTCAGAGCCGCACACTCTCGCCAAGCTGATTCTCATGCAGTCGGGCAGGCTCGGGGCCTTCCATGTCAGTGAGACATTCATCACCTTCCTGCTGTTTGCAGGCTCCTGGGTTCCCAGCCCCTTTGCCCAGCTGAAGTCTACTCAGTCCTCCGGGCTGGGCTTCAGTGTGTTTCCCCAGGAAAGCCCTCCCTGATCACTCTCGCCCCTCAGCTGGGTTAGATTTCTTCCCCAGCCTGTGTGTCCAGAGACCTCCATGCTTCATCACAGCATTTGCCAAGATTGCAATTGTACTGGTTTTTGTTTGTTTTAAAGATTTATTTATTTGAAAGGCAAAGTTATAGAGGCAGGGAGAGAGAGAGAGGTCGTGCATCCTCTGGTTCACTCCCCAAAAGGCTGCAATGGCTGGAGCAGAGCCAATCTGAGGTTCTTCCAGGTCTCCCATGTGGGTGCAGGGACCCAAGGACTTGGGCCATCTTCTACCGCTTTCCCAGGCCACAGCAGAGAGCTGGATCGGAAGAGGAGCAGCGGGATGCTGCTCCCATATGGGATGCCAGCACTGCAGGTGGTGGCTTCACTCAGTGTACCACAGCACTGGCCCCAGTTGCACTGTTTTCCTTGCTAACTCTCCATGAGAGGAAGAGACCTAGTCTGTTTTGTTCACCGTTGGTAGCACTTGGAATAGTATCAGAGGGGCCACCGCCTGCAGTGCCGGCATCCCATAGGGGTGCTGGTTCAAGACCCAGCTGCTCTGCTTCTGATCCAGCTCTCTGTTATGGCCTGAAAAAGCAATGGAAGGTGGCTCAAATCCTTGGGCCCCTGCACCAGGATGGGAGACCCAGAGGAAGCTCCTGGTTCTTGGCTTTGGATCAGCCCAGCTCTGGCCATTGTGACCCTTTGGGGAGTGAACCAGCAGATGTAAGATCTTTCTCTGCCTCTGCCTCTCTGTAATTCTACCTTCCAAATAAATAAATAAATCTTAAAAAAAAAAATAAGAAATAGTGTCAGGCACATAGTAGGTGCTCACTAAATGTTTGTTGAATCATTGAATGGGCATTTACTACAGGGTACAGTCTGAGGAGATGGATTTTGAAATAGCTAGCATAGAACTATTAGCTGAAATATTTAGAAGGTAGTAGAGCTTTGTCTTTAAAAGTATGACAATGGGGCTGGTGTTGTGGTGTAGCAGGTTAAGCCTCCACGTGCAATGCCAGCATTCTAGATGGGCACTGGTTTGAGATCCAGATGCTCTGATTTCAATCCAGCTTCCTGCTGATGAGCCTGGGATGCAGTGGAAGATAGCCCACATCCTTGGGCCCCTGCATCCACGTGGGAGACCCGGAAGAAGCTCTGGGCTCCTGGCATCAGCCTGGCCCAGCCCTGGCTGTTGTAGCCATTTGGGGAGTGAACCAGCAGGTGGAAGATCTCTCTGTCTCTGTCTCTCTTCTTGTCTCTGTAACTCTACCTTTCAAATGAGTAAAAAATAAATCTTTAAAAAAAGTGCATTTTATTAAGCTAGTATAACGAATGCATTATCTTTGTTTGATTTACTTAGATAGTGACATTTTGATCAGCTTGTGTAAAAAGAAATAAGCAGTGTAGTCTCAACTTTAATAGAAGAACCAAGAGAGTTGCCACTTGAAATAAACAAGTATATAACGGAAGCAATTACCCTTCTCCTTCTCAGTGTTACCTCTGTTTTACTCAAACACCCTTTCAGCTCCCATTGGAGCAGATCCAGTTGATTGTTAATATGTGAGTTCAAGTAGAAAGAAAGGATATATCACCTTTACTCCTGTCACTAATTCATGGTGAAAATGTTAATGGAGTTGCTACTTGCTCATGGAGTAAGACCATGGAAGGATTTATTTTTGCTTCTCTGTGCTTTTCAAATTTATTTATGGACTCCTAAATACACAAAAAGTGACAAACAAAAGGCTTCTGGAAGGTAGGAATTGACATTATATACTTTTTACTTTAAATACACAAAATACTAAATTGAGGTTTGTTTGTTTTTTACCGTCACAGGGAATTATGCTGGTCTATGACATCACAAATGAAAAATCTTTTGACAATATTAAAAACTGGATCAGAAACATTGAAGAGGTATGTCCAGAAGAGAATGGTGGTCCTGGAGGAGTTGGGCATGGGCGGGTCTAGTCCTCTCTCCCTGAGGGGTTCCGTAAAGGGCTGGACCCTGGGTGCTGCCATCTGACGGCTGTGGGCAGGGTGGACAGAGAAGCAACTTCAATTTCATTTTAATTCAGACCTGATCTTAGACATTATTTAACCCAAGCCCCCATTTTACATACTGTGAAGCTGAGACCTAAAAGCAATGACTTTCCTATGCTCATACAGTGTTTAAAAAGGAGAAACAGGAGGCAGGTGTTCGGCCTAAAGGTTAAGATGCCCTTGTCCTGTATCAGTGCCTGGATCCGATGTCTGGCCCTGGCTCCCAATTCCGGCTTCCTGCCTATGCAGACCCTGGGAGACAACAGTTAACGTTGGGTCCCTGCCACCCACCTGGGAGTTCTGGGTTGAGTTTTCTTTCAGCTGCTGGCACCAGCCCTGGCCATTGTGGGCATGTAGGGAATGAACCAGTGGTTGGGGTGTTATGTCTCTCTCTCTACCTCTTGAATTAAAAAAAAAAAAAAAAAGGAGGGAGAGAGCAAGAAAGCCTGAGAATGACCCGGGAGTGAAATAATGGATTCCCAAGCTCATTCTGTCCCTCTCTGGTGTCTGACTAGGAAACATAAATCTGTACTCCAGAAACTTTTTGCCCTGTTAACATTTTCTCTGTGTTAGATATTCAAAATTTGTTTTAATCCCACAAAAATTAGTATTAAGTTTTTTAAATGTCTCTGACTCTGAAATAGCTTTACATGAGCAGATATCAACCCACATGAATTTATTTTCTAAGTGCTTTAGAATCCAGAATAGTTTCTGCATTGGGTCACTCAGTACCAAGTTTTTTTCCATCCTTGACCCAAACAAATATTTGGAAGTTTTACTGTGAGATAACAGTGTTTTGGTTCTGTTTGTTCACACAAAAACAGACATAAGAATGACTGCAAGGCCTTGGGAAGGGGTGTGCACAGGCTCTGGCGGCTCCACAACTGTAGCTTTTCCCTCTTCCATCCTTAAACCTTTCTCAGGATCAGGACTTGTGTTTAGTGAAAGATTATCTGTTTTCTTCTTACGTTCATTCGTGTTTCTGACAAGCTGGGATTTGTCTGTTGGCTACTGTGATTTTTCTCAGGCTGATTTTATAGCATATTATTTTTCCCTGCAGCATGCCTCTTCAGATGTTGAAAGAATGATCTTGGGTAACAAATGTGATATGAATGACAAAAGACAAGTGTCAAAAGAAAGAGGGGAGAAGGTAAATTTGAACTGAATGGGTAAAAGTTGGAGTCTATTCGCATCTGTTTTCTTAGTATTATTTATTTATTGATTTACGTTTCTAAAATATCTATGTTTTAATCCTTTAACATTGGATATCAACAACAAAAGGTATATACTCCAAACTTGAATGGTGTGAATTAGTATTCAAGATCCAACACCATACTGTGTGGCCATGACTCACCCCTAAAGAATTTGCTAATGTTTTCTGGAAGATACAGATTGGTTCTTTTTAAGATTCCTGCAGCTTAGAGTTCAGGCTGTTTCTTCCCAGTGTTTGGAAAATGTCCAGTTTTGAGGTTAAAGCAATTCATTCTCTTTGAAAAAAGTAATAGGATATTGAAGTTTCAATGCTAATCATTTTCCAGTTCATTTTTTTTTCCTAAGAATATTCTTCTACACTTTAGATTTAGGCCAATTTCAGATGAACTCTTTGTAATAGATTAATCTATAGATGTATCTATAGATGTCACTTATAGTTCACTTATAGGCATTTCTCTGTTTTGTCTCCTGTTAAGTAATAGAGCTTATATACATACTTCTGTGTCATTTTCTAAATTAAATTTAGAGGTTTTACTTTTTAAATCTTGGGGTTTGGCTTTCACTGTGTGTGTGTGTGTTTTTTTTAAGTGATACCTGCAAAATGCTTCTTTTAAAAACTCTAATTGCAAAAATTTTACCCCTAGAATCATTCACTCAATTTTAGTATTCTAAATGACCTAGGGAACTCTTTGAGAAGTAGATGAGTTCACAGTTTGTCTTAATCAATAGAAATCAAAGCAATGACTACTTCAGTATTTAAGCTTTTGTTCTGTTATGGACCAATTCATTAACATGTGATTAAAGTCAGTGCAGTAACTGGGGAGCATTATACTCTTGGAGCAGATAAGTGGGATAAATGAATCCTAAAGTAATGGTAGGGGTGGGCGTCTACCTCATAGTTTTCTTGTACTAAAAGTACAATAGCAAAAAGAGAAGTACTTAAAATTGTGTTTTAAATGAAAGTTGTTCCATTTTTCTTGTGATGGTTAGGCTAAGTAATGAAATTCCAAATATACTAGAAGAAAGCAGAGGGATTCACGAACCACAGGAACTCTGCAATATATACCCTCCCTTTGATACTTCGAAAAAAACTAAAAAATAACAATAATGTTGTATACATTCAAGCAGCTTTTATTGATTGTAAACATTTCTGTTTGCCTTTCAGTTAGCAATTGACTATGGAATTAAATTCCTGGAGACAAGTGCGAAATCCAGCACAAATGTAGAAGAGGTAAGAAGGAGCCTGTGTTCCTGCAGCTCTCAAGGCCTTGGGATTTTTCCGGCCTAGTGAAAACCTTCTGCTGACCCACCTCTGATTCATGTGGTTATCAAAGTTCTGACTTCTGTGTTGAATTTTTCACACCCAGCCTCCACATGGGTTACTTAGATTGCTCAATTACAGTTCACTGAACGGAAGATGAAAGTTCCATTGAAATGCAGTTTTGCCCTTTGTTGGAGAAGCTGCAAATCCTGCAGCAGCAGGCCAGGCGGTATCTGCCACCTCGTCCTAACCTGCAGCAGAGCCTTTCAGTTCACTTCGCGTTGAGAGAGAGAGAGAGAGAGAGAGAATTAAATTGTTAGCTAATTGCACAGATGCTTTTAGTGTACACACTGCAAGTAGATTAAGCATGATAATGTGTTGGACCACAGTGACATTCACTAGAAATTGTTTATCAGAGGGCAACTTTAATAAATTTTCATTAGGTTAGCAGTTAAAGAAAACCAAATTATCTGAAGTCTTCTAAGAATGGGTTTTTTCCACCAGGGGCAAATTTTACAATATCTGCATTTTTAAAAAACATTTTAAAAATGATCATAAAAAGAACACACATAATATGTGTTGATACTGGTAATTCACTTAACACTGATGATGGTGTCATAAACATTTGATTTCTCAGGCCATTCCTGTTCGTCGTAACAGGATGGCTAAAAACTGAGACTTAAGTGATTTTATTGGCCAGTAGACATGGCTTAGAACTTTTGCTTGTTTAAATAACACTTTTTTTTCCTGGTTTGCTCATGGGTATTAGGAAACAGGAAGCATCTACTGACTGATTTACACAAGTGCAGATGAGCAGAAAAATGCTTCCTTCTGCTTACTGGACAGGATTTCCCTCCCTGAGGGGCCTCTTCAGTTAGCTTGAACGGTGGGGGGAAGCACAGCTCGCTACGGGAGGGCTGCTTCTGCAGTTACCGCTGGGCCCTGGGATAAAGGAGCAGGCCTAGCACGTGCACCCTGATCACAGCTGTGGCTTAGGGAGCATAAAGTTATGGAAGTATAAACCCAGGAGCTGCTTGTGCTGTGTATTCTAGCCAGCCATTATTAGGGATGGTAGGAATTTTCCTAGAGCTTGAAGTCAGTGTGGCTACCTCCTAAACACGGGGATGGGCTAACGTAGAAGCTTAGATGTATAGGTGACCAGCGCGACAGTGGGGTTCTGACAGTGGGTGACAGCAGTGGTTATCCTCTTACTTCTATTTAATTGGATTGGAAATTGTCCTTTTCCTACACAGTTTTTGGGGGGCTCAGGATATTTGAAAACAGAGGCCAACATTAACAGTGGGTTAGTGTAGAGACAACTGACAGAGTTTTTTTCTTTTTTATAAAGATTTTTTATTATTATTATTTATTTGAAAGTCAGAGTTACAGAGAGAGAGGGATCTTCCAAGTGGTTCACTTCCCAGATGCCCATAACAGCCGGGGCTGGGCCAGGCTGAAGCCCATATTCCGGAGCCTCTTCCAGGGTTGTGGGTGCAGGGGCCCAAGCACGTGGTCCAACTTCCACTGCTTTCCCAGGCACTTTAGCAGGGACCTGGATTGGAAGTGGAGCAGCCAGGTCTTGAACTGACACTCATATAGAATGCTGGCATTGACTTTACTGGCTGCGCCACAACACCAGCCCCATGAGGCTCTGTGGTAACACAGTAAAGTGATAATAGATTTAAAGAATATTTGGTTGGGCCGGGAGAGACTATGGATAACCAGATTTTTCCTGCTTCCATTTGAACTGATTTCCATGCTGGGGGATTCAGCTGAGCTGCAGAAGCTCGCTGTGTATACTCAGGTGTAAGAGTGAGGAAGTTTGAAGAGGAGGTCAGAAGTAAGAGGTAGAGATTGTTGGGTAGACGTTTTAGGGTAGCACATAACCATTCATTTCCTCTGCCCGGTTCTTTGTGTACTGAGGCAGCCTCAGATAACTCAGCACGTGTCATAATGGGATCGAGTGCCAGAGAGCCCATGAAGGAGATATCTGATGAATGAATGAATCGTGGGTTGATAACATTGGGAAATGTTTATGATGTCATTGAAAAAGAGCATATAGCATGCATGTGCATACCATAATTACAGTTACATCCTTTTGTCAGTGAAAACCTTTGAAGTAGTGTGTTTATGATGAGATAATGAAAAATGTGTTTTAAGATGTTACTAATGAAATGTGTAATAGTAGCATAAATATGTAATAATGAAATTTTTGTTTTACTTGTAGGCATTTTTTACACTAGCACGAGATATAATGACAAAACTCAACAGAAAAATGGTTAGTATCATGATTTTTATTTCCATTGCTCTGTTTTCTTTGGCATTTGATCGAAGGATAGGCCTGATTGTAATATTTCACATTAAACTCACTTTTTCCTTACTAACATATTCATCTGATCGAACTTCGATTCTTCTCTTTCTTCAGGATTCTGGTTTTTCAGCTGAAGCTGTTTTCAGTCTTTATCTTGCTCCCAAAGTGGCTTTTCATTGCCTTTAGATCAGAACAATGGAAATAGCAACGGCATATAAATTACATTCTTTTAAAGATTCATTCATTTATTTATTTGAAAGAGTTACACAGAGGAAGAGACAGAGATCTTCCATCTGCTAGTTCACTCCCCAAATGGCCACAACGGCTGGGGCTGGGCCAGGCCGAAGCCAGGAGGCAGGAGTGCAGGGGCTGAAGGGCTTGGGCCTTCTAACGCTGCTTTCCCAGGCCATTAGCAGGGAACTGGATCAGAAATGGAGCAGTCAGGATTCGAACCAGCACACTTATGGGATGCTGGTGTCACAGGTAGTGGTTTTACCTGTTACGCCTCATCACTGGCCCTACAAATTACATTTTGGCCATAAAATTATCTAGTTTCATTTTCAGCAAACTTCAAAACAAACTTTGAAAATTGGTTTTCAGTCCTGAATATAATTGTATAATTCTCCTTACCCCTAAAAGGAGTACCCGTGTCAGTATCTTAGCACTGTTTCCATCATTACCCTTGAAGCTTTACCCACCATTCATTGTAATTGCTTTTAACTGGAAATAGGAGCTTCCTGCCTAATACATTGTTAACATAGCCAGTGCTATCTGAAGAACAGTTTGCTCAGTGGAGCCCAACCAGTTCCCTTTCTAATAGAAGTATTTCGGTGAATATATCTGTTTCCATAGAATGCACGCTACCCATGGTATGGTTTGTCATTTTTATTTTGTAGGTAACCGTGAAACTTTTATTTCCCTGCTAATGGCATCTTCTCAATTTCAGAATGACAGCAATTCTTCAGGGGCAGGCGGACCAGTGAAAATCACAGAAAACCGGTCAAAGAAGACCAGTTTCTTCCGTTGCTCGCTGCTTTGATGAACTCTGTCTGAGAGACTGCAGCGCGCCCGGAGGGCCCCCTCCTGCTTCTCCGAAAGCACAGGTCACCCAGCCTCAGAATCACACCGCCCGGCTGCTGCTGAGAGCACTGCTGAACTCGGACCTCTGCCGCAGAAGGCCCAGTGGAGTCCAGCCTCCCGGCCTCACAAAAGAACAGGCTCGTTTTTTCTTTCAAACATGGAAGCAATGACTTGGAGACACAAGCAGGACCTAACTTGTTTTTCCTTTGTTTTCCTGCCTGTTGCAGAAGCTGCTATCTTTCTTTTTCACTTTGCACACAGTGTTACTCTCTCCCTTCTACAGCACAATCTCAGACTCATTTTTGCACACTTTTGTGTCCTTAAGTCGATGGATTTGTACATTTGGGGGTCGTTAAAAAAAAGACAGGACATTTAAAGCAGAGGCTAATGTACTAAAATTAAAGGACATGTGGTCTGGTTTCTAAGGCCAAATGTTACTGCATTGGTACCATTTTATTTAAGGGGTTTGATTTGTGATTTTATTAAGTAAAGATCATTAAGTCATGACAAAACCTATTTTAAAAATTCATAAAAATGCCCACGGTGTCTTCACCTCTTCAGATTATGTAGAGCTTTGCCTCATTCTTGACCTTTTTCCCAGAGTCCAGATAGCTCCAAGAATCACTCTTTAAATTGATTACCTCTGCCTAATCTGTGGAAACCACAGTGGGAAATCACTATATTCTCACTTTTCCTGGGGTTTGTATTTGCTCTTCTTTCCTATGTTTGACTTAACTGTGATTCCTCGGTGATCTGAAACTGAACATATTCTAACATTGCTGTATTTTTCCTTGTGAATTTCTTGAGCTGAAATTTGACAGAGAGACGCCCCATCTAGGATTTCACTTCAGCATCTCACTGCGATTGTGTCACATGAGGACTTGTAATATATTTTTTCTTAGCTTCATCCCTTAGCTTGATGATTGAGCTGAGATACCCAGTTCCCACCATAATCCCTATCCACGAGAGTTAGTGAAAGTTAGATTGAGATTTTAGTTTGCAGAAAGCTTGCCTACACAGAGATTAACTTGTTGATATAAATTTAACAGAGATAACTCTTGGTAATGGTGAAAATAATGATTTGGGATTCTTTTTTTTGGGCGGGGGGAAGGGTTGTTAATAAAAGTGAATAGATCTAGTGCAGCCTGTAGAAAAAGTCTTGCCTTTTCATTAGAGAAAATATGGTCAAGGTTTCAGTTTTAAAACAGTTGTTTTCAAATGTTTGAATGCAGTTCCATCTGTTTAGGCTGATTGTTATAGAACTTGGTCTGGTCATTTGGGCCAAAGCCAATCAAAAGCTTAGTTGCCTTTCTTACCAAACACTGGTACTTGTATGCCTTTCATAGGTGAAACCATCACATAAAAAAGGTAGTGTTTAGTGTATGTGCCAAATTCAGATCATGATGTCACTGCTGTTATTTTAGCCTTTGGTGTCATAACACAGAAGGGGATAATTAAGAGGGGATTAGGGAAATGAGTACTGTTAATAAATATTCTTCCTGTGTATGTCTACAAAGGCTTCTATCACGCCTGATAGTTAAGAATGGGAGATGGGAATGGAATGGGTTGGCTGTTACCACAGAGAATTCTGCTTCAAAGTAAGCTACACTGTTGGAGTACGACGGTCAACCTGCAGTACTTCTTTGACAAGGCAGGAAGACTTTAGTGGCTACAGATGGTAGACCAGTGCTGTTTTGTGGATGCACTGTACTACTGGTAACAATTTCAGCTTCCTTGATTTTTCTTTTTGTTGTTACCTAAAAGCTTAAAGTCACCTTTTGCTGTCCCAATATAATGAGTAGATCCATGATTAAAAATTGACTGTAGGTCTACCATCTTCAAATTAGATATCTTTTGGAAAAAGAAAAGTAATTTCTTAGAAACATCTTAAATTGACTGATTTTCTCAAAAAAAAAAATCCAAGCAGTTAAGCTTTCTCGATGGTAACAAAGTACTTTCTAAAAGGCAAGTGATATGACACCATGTATGAATGTAATTCTCTTAGTAATTTACCTCTTGACTATTTGGTGTCTTAACACTTTGGTTTATATCTCAGGGGTTGTCTGCAAACCAAAACTGACATATTCTGTGGTCAGCTTTTTTTTTTTTTTTTTAACAGAATACTTTGCTTTTGTTCTGTCTCTTCTTTCTTCTTTCGCCTTATATGGGTTAATAACTAGTCTCCATGAACTTCCCTTTGAAAGAGCCTGAAAAGTTAGCTGAGTCTGAAAGTGCTCTTTGAAGTAGCAGTGAATTGGGAGTATATGCTCTGTTATATAGAAATAAATTGTCCTTGCTATTTTCTTACATTTAGCTTTGCTAAATTGTATATAATTTGAGCTAAGACCATAGGAAATCCCCTTTCTGCATGATAAAATGACCCAATAAATATTCCACTTTGCTTAATAATGTACATATATATGGTGCATTATTTTTTCTATTTGTAGATGAATTTAGTGACAGATAATTGTCTGTTCCCTGCTGAAACGGATGAAATCTGGGTTTTTTTTTTGGTGAAGATTTTTGTGGTCTTTGGGAGAAGGTACATCAAGACTCGTGCAGCTGGATGAGTGGCTCAGTGGCTTCACTTGAACACCAGCGTCTGACTGGCAATGATGAGCGGGCTAGACCTTCTCCAGAGGAGTCTGAGGGGATCAGGCAGCGAAATGTGCTGTAACCAAGTAGCATGCAAAGCGGTTGATTGTAAACTGTTTCACTGGGAACTTATTTTAGCTATATTTTACTTCCGACAGATTATGATGAAATAATCCACCTGGGCATCAGTTAGTAGGTGCCACAGGGTTTCTTACTCTTTACATGAGCATTTTGTGCAGTCTTTGTTATAAATTTTCAGAAGACTATACTCTTTACTTTGAAGGACTATTTTTTAATTATACCTCATTTAGCTAACTAGTATTCTAATACCTGGTAGAAAACAGTGAGCCAGCCTTTACGCATCCAACAGAATTTTCGATGATGTGTTTTGTTTTGAACTGAAGGCATCTTTGGGAAAGGTGGGTGGTATTTTAGATTAGAATAGAACATACATGTCATATTCAATATAGAAAAAAATAAAAAAGTATTATCTCCCTGTCAACATTAATATAATTAGCTGTGCAATATAGTTGAGATTCCACTTTACAGGTTCTGAATGCCAAGATTCTATTTTAAGGCCTAGAACGGTTTTCCTGTGATCTATAAGTGATACATGTAAGCATTCTTTTCAAGTTCATGATTTAGATTCTTTTATAAACTTAGTTTCTTAATCTTTAAAGATGAGCTTCTAAGCTTAAAATTGTAGAACCCACATTTCATTATGTTGCTTTCCTGATCTCAGATTTTAAGCACTCATTTTTGCAATCAGGTTTTTTAGATTTTTTTTTTAACAAAAACCACATTTCTTTTTCCTTCTTGTTACATCCAAAGGGAGGAGGTGGAAAGGAATGTCTAAAAATGAAATCCCTTGAATTGGAGGGACCTAGAGGGATAGGATATGCTAATAAAAGTTAAAATTCTAGTAAAATTTTACAATAGAATCAATGTCTTTTTTTAGACTAATAAAATTAGTGTTGTACACTCTGAAAAACATCTAAATGAAATGTACAGAGATGAAAACTAGCAAGCAGTTATTTTTGAGATATTTTCAGGTTTTATTCCATTTCTTGAAATGTCTGTGCCATATGCAATTGCATTTCCTGTTGCCAAGAACTAATAGAACTTCTTATTTCATATTCTTACCTTTTTTAAAAATGTGAATTTAATTGTAGTTCATGCCTCTGGCCTTATAGTTGGGTTCTATTGTGTGTGTTTGCAGTAGACACTGCAGCTCCTTTAATGCAAAATACCCTAAACTATTTGAATAAAATTATGTCCTGATTGGGAAATATCTAGTTTTCCCATAAAATTATCCTGCTGTGTATGTATGTTAAAACATATTTTATTTTTTCTCCAATGGCTTAATGTGAAAAGTTCCTGCGGATAAAGTAGACCTGTCATGTGGTTAATCTTGTTTAAGCCAATTCATTAACTGTGTACTGATACTGATGCTGTGTTTTTAAAAAAAAATGTGGATTTTATTCCAGGTGAATTTTTTTTATAATAATGTTCATCTAAAATAAAAAGTACATAATGAAAATAGTCACGCCTCTGAAGTAGATTGTGCATTTTTAAAAAGCTTCTGCAAATTTGCTAGGTGTGTGATTCAAATCATGATAGACTTGAGACCTTTTAGCACTTAATATCGGAGCCAGCGTTGTCTAAACACTGAGAAACACAGCGGGATCTCCTGCCATCCTGCGTCAGAATACTTGAGATGATTCTTCTGTAGAACCTGTAACGTTCAGTTGAGCGTCCTCCGCTTCTCAGGCCTTGCAGGTTTAGTTCCCATTGTTCTCTCTTGGAAAGAGCACGGTTTGATGACGCCCGTCTTGCAGCGCTGTGCGTGTTCTCTTTGCTGGTCTTTCCCACTCGCCCCGCAGTCATTTCAGGCCTTCCCTCTTCTCCAGGGACCAAGCTCGTCCCTTCACACCGCGTGGGCAGACCTTTCACCTCCCACTTCCCCGGGAAACCATCTCCAAGCGTGGTCGGCTGCTCTCCCTCCCTCATCTCCGTGTCCCTGCGTCCCCCCTTCCCCTCCGAGCAGAGACGCTCCTCCTCCTCCAGGCTTCTCTGCCTCGGCTCTGAAGCCATCCTCCCACTCCTAACCTGCTTGTCAGCGGACTCACAACTGTTTCTCCCTGTACCTTAAAACGCGCACCCTGTCTTAGCCCTTTCCCCAGCGTCCCGGCACCCTGAGCCCCTCCCCTTTGGCCATGTTCTCTCCTCCTCCTCCCGTTCCCCCTCATCCTCCAGACCCAGCTGCGCCACTTCCAATCCAGCTCTCTGCTGTGGCCTGGGAAAGCAGTGGAAGATGGCCCCCTGCACCCATGTGGGAGGCCTTAAGAAGCTCCTGGCTCCTGGCTTCGGATCGGCACAGCTCCGCCTGTTGCAGCCATGTGGGGAGTGAACCAACCGATGGAAGATTCTTACTCTCTCTGCCTCTGCCTCTCTCTAACTCCACCTTTCAAGTAAATAAATCAATCTTAAAAAAAAAAAAAAGGTTTGAGGTAAATTTGTAAATGCCTCAGAGAGAAGCTTCATTACCTGGTCTTCATTCTGGTCTTTACCTTACACTATTTTAACCTTTATTAAATAAAGAAGAATTCCCTTTAAGTAGATTAATCACCCAGAATGCTGTTTAGATATTAATGAATTGGCTAAATCCTCTCTCCCCATTTGTATTTCCTACCCTCAAGATTTAAGTTTTCTATTATTAAGTGCTTCAGGGATATTTAAGAATACCACATAGCAAATTACATAAATAAACCATGATTAAATAATAATATATGTATATATTTACCTTTCTCAGGTAAATGTTGAATGATGACATGAAAGAAAAATAGGAATTGCTGTATTATGAATAGTAACTGCTAAATATACAATCTAGGTTTTTGTTCTTAAATTTTCACAGAAACAAATATTTCATGTAAATAGCTACAGGAGTCTAAAATTATCAAACTGGCCTCAGGCCTCAGTTGAGGCAGCTGGATCTGGCAGCAGGAGGCCTGAAGTAGAAACCAAGACTCCCTTCTCCCAGGTTTCTGGTGCTGGCTAAAGGGCACTCACCTCCCTTGTCTAGCCTTTTTTCCTGACCTGTTTGCTCTTTTTCTTTAATTATTATTGTGATATTGGATGATCCCTTAGTCATTTCCCAGCTCTAAAATTCTATGCAGGGATGGGAGCTGTGGCACAGTGGGTTAAGCCGCTGTTGTAAGGCCCATTATTCCTTACCAGAGTGCTTGGTTCAAATCCCAGCAACTCCGCTTCCAATCAGGCCTCCTGCTAATGCACAGCTTGGCAGGCAGTGAATGATGGCCCAGTGCTTGGACCCCTGCAACCCATCTGGAAGACCAAGATGAAGTTCCTGACTCCTGGCTGTGGCTTGGCCCAGCTCTGGCTATCGCAGGCATTCGGACAGGAGATTCTGTCTCTCTTGTCACTCTGCCTTTCTTTCTTTAAAAAATAAGTAAATAGGCCGGCGCCGCGGCTCACTAGGCTAATCCTCCGCCTAGCGGCGCCGGCACACCGGGTTCTAGTCCCGGTCGGGGCGCCGGATTCTGTCCCGGTTGCCCCTCTTCCAGGCCAGCCCTCTGCTGTGGCCCGGGAGTGCAGTGGAGGATGGCCCAGGTGCTTGGGCCCTGCACCCCATGGGAGACCAGGAAAAAGCACCTGGCTCCTGGCTCCTGCCACCGGATCGGCGCCGTGAGCCGGCCGCGGCAGCCATTGGAGGGTGAACCAACAGCAAAGGAAGACCTTTCTCTCTGTCTCTCTCTCTCACTGTCCACTCTGCCTGTCCAAAAAAAAAAAAAAAAAAAAAGTAAATAAAATTCTATGAAACACAGGTAATGTCTCTAATGTAAACCACTGGATATTCTACTTTTACTGACTAATTTGTCTCTCTGATGTCTAAATGAGACTATTTCTTTTTGAATCAACTTCTTGGCTGTATCTAAAGGCTTCTTCTGAGCAGACATTTAGTGCAGGGCTTAAGACTCCCCTTGGAATGCCTACATCCTATATCATGGTACCTAGTTTTGAGTCCTGGCGCCATTCTGGATTCCAGCTTCCTGCTCATGTACACCCTGGGAGGTAACAATGGGGGCGATGACTCAAGTAGTTCAATCCCTGCCACCCACGTGGGAGCCCCAAATTGAATTCTTGGCTCCTGGCTTCAGCCTGGCCCAGCACTGGCTGTTGTGGACATTTGAGGAGTGCATCAGTGGATGGCTGTTCTCATTCTCTCTGTCTCTGTTTCTTTTCACTCCCCCTCTTCGCGGAGGAACGACACAGGACCCTGCGCTGTTCTTTTGTCTGCTCGTCCCTTCCCAGGTTTGCTGCTGGTTCTTCCCGGGTTGGCTACCATCCCTTCCACCTCCGTGGAAGGGCAGTTCCCCCTGCCACTTTCCCCACTTCCGCAGGGGAGCGGCACACCACCGGCCAGCTCTCTCGGGGGCTGCTCAGGTGTTCCTTCAGATAGATGTTCCCCTTAGATGTTCCTGGTGCATGTTGTCTCTCTCCTCCTTTATAGTCCTCTTCCACCAATCCCAACTCTGCTACCCACACGCCGAGTACGCTGCTCTCCTCCAATCAGGAGCAGGTCCTACAGTTTATTGGTTGAACTGGAGGCAGCTGTGTAGAAGCTGTTTCCTCTCCCAGCACCATATTGTGGGAGAGCAGATGCATAGAATAAGTCTTAATTCCAGTAACTTAGTCTAGTCTGAGTTGCTCCCCACAGTTTCTCTGCCTTTCAAATAAAATAAATAACTTAAAAGGCTTCTTTGACCATGAATACTTATAATAAAGCAATGAGTTTGTTAAGTAATATAAGCATTTATCTGATTTCTTATGACTGCTTTTTCTTCTTCTTGCATTACCTTAAGAAAGCTCAGCAGTGAGTCTTGTTTGCCAGCTGCAGCTGTATTTCTGTTAGAGCACGGAGTTACGTCCTGGCTCTCCAGTTTGGAAGTGTTGGATTCTCATGCCAGGCCATCAACAATGCCAGAGCTTGGTAAGACCTGGATCCTCAGATTGACTTCCACGGGGCCGGAAGCTTCACGCTGACCTTCCTCATATTGCCCCACAGGGTGAACCCATCACTTGCTACTAAGCGCTGGGAAGCGTCTTCCTCTATCTGTGTCCTCCTCCATTGGGGTTCTGTCTCTCCTCCCACCCCACTTTCTCATCACACATTCATTGGAGAATACTTTGCAGATTGGCTTTGCCCCCATGCTAGGGTCCCTAATGATCTCTTTATGGCTAAATCCTGTAGACATATTTCACTGGTACCTTATTGAACCCCTCAACAGTCCTTGCTTCTGAAGTGTGCTTTCCCCTGGGCTTCTGCCACGCAACATTCTCCTGGTTTCCTTGCTACCCTCCTGACCTCTATCTTCCACTTTATTTGAGGTTCTGCTTCTCACGCCTTGAATGTCAGTGTCCTGGCACAGGCCCTGTTCTCACTTTCCGGACTCTTACACGATTCTACCCACTATCCAGGTTCCCTGTGTATGAAGAGTTTCAATTATAGATAGATCTTTCCTGATCCTGTATATATCAGTTGTGGAGTGAACACCTCCATGTGGAGTCCTATGAGCACCTAAATCACACGGCATCCAAAAGGGTACTTGTGATCATGGCTGCTTCCCATATTCTCTCCTCCTCCTGTCTCCATAGTAACCACTCAAGCCAGACATCTCGAAGTCATCTTCCCACTCTCTCCATGTAGCTCATCAGTCACTACATTCTGTTTGTACAATTCCTAAGTCTCTCTTAAATGTATCTGCTTCTCTCTAGACTATTTCTCATATTCAGGCCACCATCATCCCCTGCCTTTATCATGCCAAGGACCTCAAGGACTTCCTACTTGGAATCCCATTTTTCATATCTCTACTGAGTGGATCTGATCACATGATTTCCCTGATGGAAACTTTTGGTAAACTCTAAAATCCATAAAACTGTTGCTAAAGCCCTTAGTGATCGGGCCCCTTCTGGCTCCTACTGGCCTTTCCAGTCTTATTTCACCTGCCCAGACCGTCCTGCACTGCTCTCGGCCCCTCTGCAATGCCTTGCTTCCTTTCATCTTGAGGACTGCCAGTTGTCCTTCCATCCTACTTCCTCCCTACTTTCTGGCTTTGCTAAATCCCAAACTGAGACTGAAAGAATGAGTAGGGACTGTGGGACTGTCTTTAGCACAGCCTCACAAATTCAGATTGGGTATCCTCCTCCCTCCTTCCTGTATATTCTTGTTTTTTTTATTATTATTATTATTATTATTTATTTATTTATTTGAAAGGCAGAGTTACAGAGAGGCAGAGGCAGAGAGAGAGGTCTTCTATTCAATGGTTCACTCCTCAGATGGCTGCAATGGCTGGAGCTGAGCCAATCCGAAGCCAGGAGCTTCTTCTGGGTCTCCCACGTGGGTGCAGGGGCCCAAGCACTTGGGCCATCTCTACTGCTTTCCCAGGCCATAGCAGAGAGCTGGATTGGTCCTTTCTGTATATTCTTACAGCTACACTTGCCTGCCTACATTATCCATTAGACTGTAAGCCCCATATGTATTTCATTGCTTTATACCCAATGATTAGCATTTAGCCCAATACTTAGTAGATATTCAACATGTATTTGAATGAATGACTAAATGCTTGAGTATGTAAAAAAAAAAATCTCTCAGTACCACTAGAACACAAAGCTCAAGTGCACTTGTTAGTATAGACACAATATGGAGGAATTCTCAGCAGTCTACAGGCACAGCCAGACTAGGTACCTGCCACCTCCCTCCCAGTCACCTCCTAGGAATTTAACTCCCAACAGCGCTTAGTACCTTGTGTTCTCTAGTTTCAGGAGGAAAACTCACAGTAAGCTCATAAAAACTTAAAGGGTCAATAACACACTAGGTAGCCTCAGATTCCTCATTTGTAAACAGGAATGCTGAAATCCATGTTAAAGCTTTTCAAACAGCAGTTGCATTATATAAATGTAAAATAGCATTATTATTCAAAAATTTCAAATGATAGCTTTTTCTAGTGGATTACTAGGAATGTGGTCAATGGCTATTGGTGATTTCATCATTTTCTAGACAGTTTTTTCTATTCCAACAAACATCAGTTAAAGATGTCTTCACACACACACACACACACACACACAAGCACAAAGATGTGGTCAAGGATAAGGGGACAGACTCATTACATTCTCATTGCTTTCCATTTTTCAGCTGGACGTCGGGGAATAAAACTGACCTGAAACACAGTCAAGAAATCTTGAATGCAAAGTCCCCCCAACTTATAGTTCTGCATATTGAAGGACATTGTTATAATTTTATTTATTATTCATTTCCTTGCCTATTTCCTAAGGGTCTGAGGCAGCTTTAACCAAGACACATAGATCTTGGTTAAAAAAAAATAGGGTATAATCGAATCATTAAAATAGCATCAAGAGAATAAATGCTATTATGAAGTCAGAGCAGTAATCATAATTTATAAGAAAGCCCAGCAGCATAGTTGCTATAACTGAGTATGAAATGCTGCTCCGAGCTTCCTGGGAGTGAAGGTGAAGCCCGAGGAGGAGAAGTTGGCGCTCGGTCTGAGCACATGAATTTGTCAGGAGAAACAAAACTGTTTTCTAGCTCTGAACCCAAAGAGTAAAGCGGGGACCTATTAGGAATGTCAATCAACGATAATGAAGCAGTTGCATAAAACATGCAGAAATGTTGTTTTTTAAAAATTACTTATTTTAGAGACTTAAAGACATGGAGAGAAAGACAAACCAGAAAACAAACAGCAACAAAAAATTCCCATCTGCTGGTTTGCGCCCAATTGTCTCTAATAGGCCTGGCGAGAGCTGGGAGTCAGGAACCCACTCCAGGTCTCCCCCAAAGGTGGCAGGACCCCAGCTGTGTGGCAGAAAGCTCCAATCAGGCGCCGGAGCCAGTGTCCAGCACAGATGCTCTGACATACAATGCGGGTGTCTTATTGGCTAGCCAATGCCTGCTCCCAATGTTTACTTTTTATTTGAGAGACAGAGTGGCAGAGCTCTTTCATTTGCCAGTTCTGTCCCCAGATAGATGCCTACAGTAGTTGGGACTGTGTCAGGGGCACAGCCTGGACTAACCCTATATGAATTACATACCTGTCATGATATTATCTGAAGGACCATTTTCACACGTGAATTGAAAAATATCTCCGGTTAGGTGCCAATTTTTGTGTACCAGTGTTTTTCTCTACAAAGTGGATTTCCAAGTACATTATCCATGATGGACATTAAAGAATGAGTAGAAACAGCTATCACTACATAGCACTTCCCTGTGCTAGGCACGCTCCGCAGAATAACCCACAGGTGTTTTATTTATTTATTTATTTGAAAGGCAAATGACTTCAACAGCCAGGTCGAGCCAGGCCAAATACAAGAGCCAGAAACTCCATTCTGATCTCCTGCAGGGGGTGCAGGAGCCCAAGTAGTTGGGCCATCACTTGCTGTCTTCCCATGCGCGTTAGCAGGACTCTGGATCAGAAGTGTGGCAACTGGGACTTGAATCAGGTACTCCAAATGTGGGACACTGGCGTCTCCAGCAGTGGGTTAGTCCACTGCACCACATGTCAGCCCCAGAGTGGGGGTGATGGTGTTGTTATTACACACACTCCTTAGGGAGAAGAATGTGTCTTAGATGTGAATGATCAGGAATGCAACCTTCTCTCTCTCTCTCTTTTTTTTTTTTTTTTAAGATTTATTTTAAGCCGGCGCCGTGGCTCAATAGGCTAATCCTCCACCTTGCGGCGCCGGCACACCGGGTTCTAGTCCCGGTTGGGGCGCCGGATTCTGTCCCGGTTGCCCCTCTTCCAGGCCAGCTCTCTGCTATGGCCAGGGAGTGCAGTGGAGGATGGCCCAGGTGCTTGGGCCCTGCACCCCATGGGAGACCAGGAAAAGCACCTGGATCCTGGCTCCTGCCATCGGATCAGCGCGGTGCGCCGGCTGCAGCGGCGGCCATTGGAGGGTGAACCAACGGCAAAGGAAGACCTTTCACTCTCTGTCTGTCTCTCTCACTGTCCACTCTGCCTGTCAAAAAAAAAAAAAAAAAGATTTATTTTATTTGAAAGGCTAAGTTAGAGAGAGAGGGAGAGACAGAGAGAGATCTTCCATCTGCTGGTTCCTCCCCAAATGACTGCAATCGCTGGGGCTGGGGCTGGCTCGGGCAGAAGCCAGGAGCTTCTGGGTCTCCTATGGCAGCTTCACCTGCTGTGTGCCACAACGCTGGCCCCGGTTTCAATTTTCAAACCTCTCAGAAATTGTAGAATATAAAATAGTAGATGTTGAAAGTCCCACTTTGAAAATGATTTCACTCATTGCACAGGTACATATTGAGCTCTTGCAGGCCTCCAGAATTTGCATTTTAATGGGGAGGACCGGAGCAGTGGTTACAGGGGTCAGAAGTCAGAGCAGGGAGATGGCACTGTTGCTATAGGGTGGTTCAAGAATGCGGTCAAAACAAGTCTTTTGGAGGCTTAGGTGAAAAAATTAAGGCCAGCTGGCCAACACAGGCCAAAGAACAGTCTCCTCCACTCTTTCGTGTTACCTTCTCTGTGGTCCCGCTGGGGCCACTGCTCTCCCAGCCCGGGATTTTCACATGATGAGCATGAAGACCCTGCAGCTACACAAATAGAAAAATGTGCTTTAAAACAAAGAGACTTCTCTGAAGCCATTGTTCTGGCAAAGCAGGTTAGGCCGCCATCGGCGGGGCCAGCATCCGAAATGCCAGTGCCAGTTCAAGTCCCGGCTGTTCCACTTCGAATCCAGCTTCCTGCTAATGAACCTGGGCAGGCAGCTGCTGATGGCCCACGTGGTCGGGCCCCGCTTGGGCATGGCCCAGCCCCAACCCCAGCCACTGGGGTCATCTGGGGAGTGAACCAAAGGATGGAAGATCTCTCTCGGTCACTCTGCCTTTCAAATACATACATAAATAAATCTTTAAAAATATATACCTCTCTATTTAAAAAGCGCTTTCCTGCGCTGTTTTTCTTAAATTTATCCGGAATCTTCTGTCCCTGACATACGGAGCTAACAGGTAAGCTGGGTCTTTGCCTGGCTCTTCTCTGCCTCCAATCCGTTACCTACCGGTGGTGGCGCTAGAGAACTTGGTTCCGGCCCTGAATTCGTCAGCTCGCCCCGCCCTGCTCCCCGAGACCTGCCCCTCGCACCCGCCCTATCCCACCCCCAGCTCTGACTGCGCCCTGCTCCACGCCCTGAGCCCCGGCGTCGCGTCCCCTCGCCCCGCTCCCGGCTCCGACTGCGCCCCGCCCTGCGCCTCGAGCCCCGCCCCTCGCACACGCCCTTCCCCGCCCCCGACTCTGACTGCGTCCCGCCCCGCGTCCCAGTCCCCGCCCCGCCTCGCTCCCCGCTCTGATTACGTCCAGTCTTGAGCCCGCCCGGCCCCGCCCCGCCCCGCCCCGCCCCCAGCTCTGAATGCGCCCCGCCCCGCGGCCCGAGCCACGCCCCCTTGCTCCCCGCTCTGATTACGTCCCGCCCTTCAGCCCGCCCTGCCCCGCTCCGCCCCCAGCGCGGACTTCGCCCCGCCCCGCGGCCCAAGCCACGCCCACGCGCCCGCCCAGCCCCGCCCCCAGCTGCGGCTGCGCCCCTTCCCGCTAACCTAGCCTCGCGCCGGTCTCCTCGCGCCCCGCGCCCGGCCCCGCGAGTTTCGCGTCTCCTCCGGGCCCAGCGCCGGCTTCTGCTGTCGCCATGACGGCGGCCGTGTTCTTCGGCTGCACCTTCATTGCCTTCGGGCCTGCGCTTGCCCTCTACATCTTCACCATCGCTTCCGACCCGTTACGCGTCATCTTCCTCATCGCCGGGTGAGGCGGTTGCGCCGGGAAACCGGGACGCCTGCCCCGCCCGGGCTGCCCGCGGCCCCGGGCGTCCCCGTCGAACGGCTCGGCCTTGCTGGGCTGGGGCAGACGGAGGGTTGGGCGGGGGAGACGGAGACCCCGCTCTCTCAGGGCCCCTCGCCCTTCTCCGAGCGAGAGCCGAGATCCCAGGGGCGGGCTCCGAGGAAGGCACTCGTGTCCGTGGGTCCCGGAGACCCCTGGTGCCGGGCTCCTGAGGGCTTTGGCCTAGGGCCCACGGGGTGGGCTGCGGTCGGCGGTGTGGACACTAAGAGTGTAAGGGGAAAATGATGAATACAGTAGCGTGTGCGTCCTGGCCCCTGGTTTTCCTGATTCTCAGAGGCATCTGTGGCCCCCCGAAGGCTGAGAGGCGGGGACACTAATCCGCCCGCTCTGCCGTAGTGTCACCCGGGCCCCGGGTGGGTTGAAACTGCCCCGCCAGCCCGGCTCAGCTGAATCCTAGCGTTCCTTTAAGCTCCCGGGCTGAGTGAGGTGAGGTGCTGAGCCACCTGTCGTGCGCCGCCTCCTGGGAGCTTAGTGAGCGCCCGGCTCTGCTGGCCAATGTGGTCATCATCCCGGCGCTCCCTGGGGACACAGGCGTCTCCCCTGGCACCAGGCTAGCCCGGCCAGCCCCCCATTTCTGGGCCCCGTCGGCTCTATCGACCGTATTGATCAGAAACAACAGATTTCGGCTGCAGGCTTGTGCAGCTTGCTGTAACTTACCGTCCATAGCGGGGTGGAAAACAGTCCACAAGTTTTCAGTCTCAGGATTTTTGTTTTGTTTTGTTTTGTTTTGTTTTAATCAGTAACTGTTGATAGAGATGTGTGTTGTGTTTTGTTTTGTTTTGTTTTGTTTTGTTTTGTTTTGTGGAAAAGAACACTTTGTGGATATCTGACCACCAAATCCATACTTGTTGGTAGATTTTTTTTTTAAAGATTTATTTATTTGAGAAGTAGAGTTACAGAAAGTTCTTCCATCCGCTGGTTCACTCCCCAGATGGCCACAACGGCCAGACGCCACCTATTAGAAGCCAGGAGCTTCTTCTGGGTCTCCCACTCGGGTGCAGGGGCCCAAGGAATTGGGCCTTCTTCCCATCTTCCGCTGCTTTCCCAGGCCAGCGGCAGGGAGCTGGATCGGAGGTAGAGCAGCCAGGACTTGAACCAGCGCCCATATGGGATGAGCACTGCAGGCGGCGGCTTCACCTGCTAAACCACAGGGCTGGCCCCTGGTAGATGATGAAGATAGGAAAACCGCAGAAGTCACAGGTTGTAGATGTTTCGAGTGAGCAAAGCATTGATTAGGAAGAGTAGCAGATTGGTTTACAACCAGTCTGTCCTCGTGGGTGCACTTGAAGGAGCAGGGTCACTGAACACGAGTCGTGGCTGGGAAAGCGTGCCTTCCTCTGGGACTAGGTGTTTGTCTCACCAGGGCAGATGTGCCCTTGATAAGGAACAGCTGGTCAAGAGCACCACCTGATGAGGTCATCATGCTTTCTTTTAAAAAAAAGTGTTCATTCTCAAGCAGTTTTTTTCCCCTCAGTTTTAAATCATTATAAATCCTGTCCTTAAAGCTTATTTTTTCCTAATTTTCAGAGCTTTCTTCTGGCTAGTGTCTCTCCTGCTTTCGTCCCTGATTTGGGTCATAGCAAGACTCATTACTGACAGCAAAGAGGGACCCAAACAGAAATATCTGCTCATCTTCGGAGTGTTGCTCTCAGTCCTTATCCAAGAAACGTTCCGGTTTGCATATTATAGGCTTATCAAGTAAGTCAAATGCTCTACCTTTCTCTCTGATTTGAACCATGATTTGAGAATTTGACGTTAATGTCCTGTGTATTTGAGGGTCCATGCCTTCCTACATAGATCCAAGACAAGCAATTGGTACATTTCCATCCTGAAAACTTTTTTTTGACTTGTGGCCTTCTTTTCCTACTTTCCGTTTTTTTTTTTTTTTCTTTCTTCCCCTCTTCCCTCCTTCCTTACACCATCCTAGACACATCAGTGGTTAAAAAGACAGTTTCTGGCTTCATGTAGCTTTATCATAGTGAGAGGAGACAGATTAATGGACAAGAAAATACATTGTGGGTGGGTGGGTGTTTGGCATAGTGGCTTAAGTCACTGCTTGAGATGCCACCTTGTATATTGGAGTACCTAGTTAAAGTTCTGGCTACTCGGTTTTCATTGGAGCTTCCTGCAGCAAATGATGGCCTAATACAACGAGACCCAGATGGAGTTCCAGGCTGGCCCAGCTCTGACTTTTGCAGGTATTTGGGAAGTAAACCTTCTGGTGTAAGGCCTCTTCCCTCTTTCAAATAAATAAACTTTAAAATATTGAAACAAGAAAATACAATATATCTTAGAAAACTAGAAGTGCCATGGAGGTAAATAAGCTAGGGAAATAGTCATTAAAAATACAAAAATAATATAATTCAAGCTTGTTTTTTTTTTTTTTAACTTGAGTGGCAGAGAGAGAGATGGGCAGTGGGAGAGAGAGAGAAAAGAAACACAAACACAAACACAAACACAAACCCACCTACTGGTTCACTCCCCAGATGCCTGCAGTAACCATGAAGGAGTGAAGCTGGGAGCCAGGAAGATTACCCAGGTCTCCCATGGGGATGACAGGAGCCTATTACTTGAACCATCATTGCTGCCTCCCAGGATCTGTACTGGAAGGAGGCTGGAGTGAGGAGCCAGGGCCAGGAATCAGGCTTGGGTTCTTTGATAGAGGATGCAGGCCTCTTAGCTGCCCACTCCTCCGCTCAGAATTTTCATGTTCTTTTCTTTGCCATCACCTAATATGAGTAATTCTTAAAGGATTATGTCTTCCATTATTTTGGTTGTATTTGGGGAAAATGGGTTCATTTTGTGATATTTCCTGTTATTTCAAATCAATAATGGAAAAACACGTTAAGAGAAAAGGCTTTGCACGAGTTCCCTTTTTGGGCCAGAAAGTAGGTCATCTGTAGGACCCATGAGAACCTCACGTGAAACCACTGATTTGAAACAGTATTTTCTTTCAGGCAGTCATAAGGTTGGCTTTGGTTACATAAGACTTAGGATGATAAATGTGTCATCTTTTTTATTTCTGCAAATGAAGTAATTCAAGCTCTCCATAAAGTTCATAGATACAACCAAGACAGAACCTCAACAATATCTCTTTATTTTATCTTTTTTTAAAGAGTTATTTATTTTGAAAGACAGAGTTACAGAGGGAGGTAGAGACAGAGAGAGAGGTCCTCCATCTGCTGGTTCACTCCCCAGATGGCCTCAACGGCCGGAGCCACGCCCATCCGAAGACAGGAGCCAGGAGCTTCTTCTGGGTCTCCCACGTGGGTGCAGGGGCTCAAGGACTTGGGCCATCTTCTACTGCTTTCCTAGGCCATAGCAGAAAGTTGGATTGGAAGAGAAGCAGCCGGGACTAGAACCAGCACCCATATGGGATGCTGGCGCTTCAGGCCAGGGCATTAACCTGCCGCGCCATAGCGCCGGCCCTATATATATATATATATATATATATATTTTTTTTTTTTTTTTTTTTTTGACAGGCAGAGTGGACAGTGAGAGAGAGAAACAGAGAGAAAGGTCTTCCTTTTTCCATTGGTTCACCCTCCAATGGCCGCTGCGGCCGGCGTGCTACGGCCAGCGCACCGCGCTAATCCGATGGCAGGAGCCATGTGCTTCTCCTGGTCTCCCATGGGGTGCAGGGCCCAAGCACTTGGGCCATCCTCCACTGCACTCCCTGGCCACAGCAGAGAGCTGGCCTGGAAGAGGGGCAACTGGGACAGAATCCGGCACCCCGACCAGCACTAGAACCCGGGGTGCCGGCACCGCTAGGAGGAGGATTAGCCTAGTGAGCCGCGGCGCCGGCCCCAACATCTCTTTATTTAAATTTGTATTTACTTTATTTGAAAGGCCAAAAGACAGAAATCTTCCATCCTCTGGTTCACTCCTGCCAATGCTTTTATACCAGCTGAGGCCGGGCCAACCCAAAGTCAGGAGCCCAGGACTCAGTCCTGGGTCTCCCATGTGAACGATCTGATCCCAAGCACTTGAGCCTGCTGCATTCCAGAGTGAGCGTTAGCGGGAATCAGCAGAGCTGGAACTTGAACCCAGGCACCCTGGGATGGGATTAGGCATCTTACGCAGTATCTAAACTGCTGTACCAAAAGCCCACCCCCTACAACATCCCTTTTAATGGGATTCTGTAGTTTGTTCTTGGCAATATGCTAGGCCTTCTGTATTTTTTATTTTTTGCTTTTAATAACAGATACTGAATTTCCTTTTCATAATGAAGCAATTTAAATTACAAATTCAAAACCATGAAGCCGTTGCTTAGAAGTAAAATTCTTATCTTGGAAAAAGTCTTAAAATGAAATACCCAGTAGTCCCTGGAAATATTGAAGAGCAATAAATAGCAAAGGTGGTATTTAAATTTTCCTAGGGGGACCGGCACTGTGGTGCAGTGGGTTAGAGCCCCAGCCTGCAGCACCAGCATCCCATCTAGGCATTGCCGGTTCAAATCCTGGCTGCTCCTCTTCCAATCCAGTTCTCTGCTGTGGCCTGGGAAAGCCGTGGAAGATGGCTCAACTCCCTGGGCTCCTGCAACCGTGTTGGAGCCCGGAGGAAGTTCCTGGCTTCAGATTGGCTCAGCTCTGGCCATTGTGGTCATTTGGGGAGTGAACCAGTCAAATTATTAAAAATAATTCTTTAAAAAATTAAAAAAAAATTTCTTTAGGAATACAACATCCCTAATGGACATCTAGCTGTGGTTGAATGCTTCTGGCGTGTAGCAGTTAGTACCGTCCTACTGGAGTTTTAATTTTAGCTGTAGAATATCATCATCTTCCTGCTGACCTCTGTGCCCCTCACCAGGTGACCAAAACCTCTGCCACACGGTGACCGTTGTATCCCTTTTAAGGGTGGCGATGCCTGAGTACTTCACCTGGACTGCGAAAGATGTGGTGGCGGCTTCCCAGCCTTCCGCAGTCTTGTCTTTTGTTAGCAGATTTGAGCCTTTTGGTTAGTACTTTGTTTATACCTGTGCCCCAGACCCAACACAGGCTTCTGTGTGTTCTAGGTACTGCTTTGCCTGGGCTTTGCCCTCTCTCTGAGTTGGCTGAGCTGCATTGTGTTTTCCTGGCAGCAGTATTACTGGCTCATGTTTTTGCATTTTCCTTGGACGGTTCTAATTTTGAAAAGAAGTTAATATCGTTTTGTTCAAGGTTAATTTTATTTATTTGAAAGGCAGACAGGAGAGGGTACAGGGAGGGAGGGAGGGGGGTATCATCCGTTGGTTCCATTCCCAGATGGCCCCAATAGCCATGCAAAAGTCAGACTCCATCTGGGTCTTCCCCCATGGGGTCCAAGCACTTGAGCCCTCCTCCACTTCTTTCCCAGGTGCACTAGCAGTTAGCTGGATCAGAGCAGAACAGCCGGGACTCAGTCTGGTGGTCTGACGTGGGATGCCGGCTTTGCAGGCAGCGGCTTAACTCACTGCACCACAACACTGGCCCCAAAAGTTCATTTCTGATACAGAATTTCACAATTTAGAACAGGGGCTTAGTATCCGTCTTGGACTTACATGTACATTCAAAAACCTGACTTCCAAAAACCAGAGTTCCTTAATGGGCATCTGCTGTTCTTCTCTACCTTGTTTCTTCATGGTTTCCACCTGAAATGGCTGTCTCTTGGCACTAACCTGTAGTTTTAAAGGACCATAACCTAAACATGGGGCAGGAAAGGAGTAGGGCCACAGGAGGAAGAAATTAAGGCTATCAGTCCACAGCCAGCATGCCAGGAAGTTCCGAGAAGCCCGTTTGGTCTCCTGGGGAAACCAGGCTTGCTTCTCTGAAAGGACCTTTGGCAATTTGTAAACAGATCGTAGGACAAAACAGAGTGACCAAGTGCCTTTGTTTGCATTTGGAAAATGGCTCTTGTACAAGCCTTCGGAATATTCTACAACATTTTAGTAGCGAATTTTAGAAATCCTGGATGTTACAGCTGTGTTAAACAAGTTTGAGAATTATAGTACTTTATTCATGATGGATATTTATATAGATGCATTTAAATTGCTCTCTTAGGCTACACTACATTCAAATAAAGGGGCTTTGGCTTAATTAGTACTTCATCTCTACTGCCAAAGTAATTGTTTAAGTTTAAAGTACTGTCTCAATGCAATTTTTGCTACCTGAATTTGGTGCCAAGATTAAAATATGGGGGATTTGCAGTGATTTTTATAAATATAAAGAATCAAAACATCATTGCAGTCTAATTTATTTCATGGCCTTAAGAACAGTCACTCCTCTTGAATAAATGATTAATTTATCTGCTTATTTTTAAGAAGGTGCTTTATACTTTTTTTTTCAAGATTTATTTACTTATTTGACAGGCAGAGTTACAGACAGAAGGGGGGAGAGAGAGAGAGAGAGAGAGAAAGAGAGAGAGATCTTCCATCTTTTACTCTCTAAATGGCTGCAGTGGCCGGAGTTGGGCCGATCTGAAGCCAGGAGCCAGGAACTTCTGGGTCTGCCGCGTGGGTGCAGGGGCCCAAGGACTTGGGCCGTCTTCTGTTGCTTTTCCAGGCCATTAGCAGGGAGCTGGCTAGGAAGTGGAGCAGTCGGGACGTGAACCAGCGCCTAGATGGGATGCCTGCACTACAGGTGGAGGCTTAACCTTCTACCTCACGGCCCTGGGCTTGAATGAATAATTTATAACTTTCAGTTTGGCAGAGCCTTGCACAAATGGTAGCATTTCCTATTCTAATTTTTAAAAATCAGGATGGTTAATGGATACAGAGGTGTACAGTTTGAGAGGAGGATTTTTTTTAAATTGTTTGAGAGGTAGAGTGACAGAGATCCTTTATCTTCTCATTCACTCCCAAATGCCCGCAGCAGCCAGGGCTGGGCCAGGAACTCGGAAGTCCATCTGGGTCTCATACCTCGGTGGCAGGGACCCAAACTCTGAGTCATCATCTGCTGCCCTCCAGGATGTGCGTTAGTAGCAAGCTGGATCCAAAGCAGAGGTTGGATTCAACTGCAGGCATTCTATTTATTTATTTATTTATTTATTTATTTATTTATTTATTTATTTTAAGATTTACTTGTGAGGCAGAGTTAGAGAGGTCTTCCACTACTCGCTGGTTCACTCCCTAAATGTCTGCAGTGGCTGGAGCTGGGCTGATCCAAAGCCAGGTGCTAGGGGCTTCTTTCAGGTCTCCCACATGGGTGCAGGGACCTAAGCACTTGGCCATCTTCTACAGGTGCATTGGGAGGGAGCTGGATAGGAAGTGGAGCAGCAGGATTTAAACTGGCACCTGTATGGGATGCCGGCACCTCAGGTGGAAGCTTAACGTACTCGCCAGTGTCCCAATCCATGGCTTGATTAAGTACTGTGCCACAGTACTTGCCCTAAGGATGAATAACTTGATGCTGTGTAGCACAGTAAGGTAACCCTGGTTGAAAATGATTAGTTGAGTCTTTCAAAACAGCTAGTAGAGAGGATTTAAATTTTTAAAAAAATTTATTTGAGAAATGGCAAATTTGGTTTACTCCCCAAATGCCCACAAGGGCTAGGGATTGGCCAGGCCAAAGTGGGGAGCCAGGAGCTCTGTCCAGGTCTCCCATATAGGTAACAGAAACCCAGTTACTGGAACCATCACCACTGCCTGCTAAGGTCTGCAGTAGCAGGAAGCTGGAGTCAGGAGCCAAAGCTGAGTATCAGACTCGGGCAACTCCCAGAGGGGACGTAAGTGTCTTAACCTGCAGACCAGATGCCTGCCCCAGTAGGGGAGATTTGAATGTTCTCCAAAGAAATGACAGATGTCTGAAGTGAAAGATAGGCTGATAACCTTGATCTTGTCATTACACATTGTATACATGTGTTAAAATGTCACATTGTACACTGTAAATATGTGCAAGTTACTCTATGTCAGTTAAAAAGATAGAAAAAAAATACAAGTTGTATTGCCTAAAATAGATACTACAGGTTTCTCTATTTGTACAAATAAATTCTTTTAAAAGATTTATTTGTCTGAAAGGCAAAGTTACACAGAGAGCTTCCATCTACTGGTTCACTCCCCAAATGCCTGCAGTGACCAGGGCTAGACCAGGCCAAAGTCGGGAGCCCAGAACTCCTTCCAGGTCTCCCATGGGTAGCAGGGGGCCAAACACTGGAGGCATCCCCCACGGCTTTCCCTGGCACATTGACAGGGGGCTATATTGGAGAGGTGGAGCAGCCAGGACTCGAACTGACACTCATAATGGGATGCCAGAGGTATTGCAGGCAGCAGCTTAATCTGCTGTGCCACAATGCCAGCCCCTGTACAAATACATTTGTAATTTAATTCAATTTTTTCTTATAATGCGCTCATAAATATTATATAATTTTTGGTAATTTTAGGAAAACTTCCATTTATAGAAAAATATTAAGAAAATCATTTTTAAGAGGCATGTTTATTTTTAAACATTTCTAAAATGGTGTATTTATTTTTATTTTATGTTTGCTACTCTCCCTTTCTTATACATGCCAGCCCCACATCTTCAAAAAAGAATGGAAGAAACATGAAAGATGGTGGGATTCACCAGTTGTTTTTCAAAGTTTATGTTTAAAAATTGCAGTTTTCTTTCTTTTTTTTTTTTTTTTTTTTTTGTTCTTAGAGACACAATAACAAATGCAAACAAAGACATTTCCACTTTAGTAAAACAGAAGTACACCCGGAAGCTGATCATGTTTTGTACTTTCTTACTTCCTAATTTAGCATTGGGAACTGTTAGTGCCAGAACCTTTCCTTCCACTAACTCCATTACATAAGATGAGGAAGTTTATTACACTGTTGAATTTATAAGTTTAATATACTTCATTATACCAAATATCATTACTGAACAATTAATATTAAACAAAATTCCTGTGAAATTCATTGATTCAACCATATAAGTGTTGATAGTTTTTTTGATGATTATTCTTACTATTCTATATGTCTCATAAGCTTTTTTTAAAAGTTTTTTTAAAAGATTTAAAAATTTTTTTAAAGATTTATTTATTTACTTGAAGGAGTTAAACAGAGCGAAGGAGAGGCAGAGAGAGAGGTCTTCCATCTGCTGGTTCACGCCCCAGTTGGCTGCAACGGCCCAAGCTGCGCCGATCCAAAGCCAGGAGCCAGGAGCCTCTTCTGGGTCCCCCACATGAGTGTAGGGGCCCAAGGCCCCGGGCCATCATCTACTGCTTTCTCAGGTCATAGCAGAGAACTGGATCAGAAGTAGAGCAGCTGGGACTTGAACTGGTGCCCATATGGGATGCTGGCACTGCAGGCAGCAGTCTTACCTGCTATGCTGCAGCGCTGACCTCTAAAGACTTTATTTTATTTTTATTTGAAAGTCAGAGTTAGAGCAGAGGCAGAGGCCAAGAGAGAGGGTGGTTCACTCCTCAAATGGTGGTAACAGCTGGCACTGAGTTGATCTGAAGCCAGGAACTTCTTCCATGTCTCCCATGCAGGTGCAGGGTCCCAAGCACTTGGGCCTTCTTCTACTGCTTTCCCAGGCCACAGCAGAGAGCTGGATTGGAAGTAGGGCAGCTGGAACAGGAACTGGTGCCTTTACGGGATGCTGGCACTGCAGGTGGTGGCTTTACCTGCTACATCATAACACTGGTCCCGACTTATAAGCTTTAATTAGCCTTTAAAATCCCTATGACAGATAATTTTATTTAAGAAAATTGAATATTTAAGTTGATGACTGTTCCAAAGAAGAAAGCAGTCACTTAAATTTCTGGCTCATGTCCTGGCTATCAAACAACGCTTATAGAAGAGAACATGGAAATGGCATGTTGTCCCTTTTGAGTCTAGAGAAGCAAAGAATCCTCCTCATTATGCTTATTACTGGCTTAGTGGAATCTCACATTGCCTTAATTTAATCAGTGATGTGACTATTTGTGTGATGAGTAGGCCAACTGTAAAGAATATGTACACCTTGAAGTTTAGGTTAACACAATGCCCAGAAATAAGTATATTCTGATTAATTTGTCCATTTTTAGAGTTATCTAACTTCTTTTTTCAGCACTTGCTGAAAAATAATTTTGTAATGTTCAGATTCATTTATTACTTTATTAAATATACTCTCCGGGAAGTATAACTTGAGTATTCTTTGAGTCAACATCTCACATGGTTGCAGAGTTTTTTAGCCAGCAAGGGGTGGTAGTACTGAGGGTGGCGGCACATTTAGCCTTCCTGACACGTCTGCCTGGGGTGTGGCCAGTTTGTGAGTTGTTCGTGACAGCAGCTTGGATAAGATCACTGTGGAGATCATGCATTTCCTCATGAACAGTACTCTGTCCTTTCACTTCTCTCCCAAGGATAAGCGTTTTATTCTACAGGGTACATGGAAGTATCGGACTACTTTCTCTCCTGCAGCCTAATTAGAGATATAAAACAAATACATAAAATATTGTGGAATCATAAAAACATGATGTTCAGTACCCGTAAGAGAGCTCAGATCATCAATATTGTGGGATTCAAGAGTAAAGAGAGATTAGTGATTACCAACCATTGCAGGATGAGCACAACTGGGATCTGTAGCATGGAAGGTAGAAGGGAGGGTGGGAAAACAAGGCTAACCCTGGGGGAGTAGAGAACAAAAGCCAACAAAATGGATATGAAGATAAAGAGGAAAAATGCATAGTGATCGATCCACGGGCTATTGAAATAAGTATTTATTATTAAGAAAGTAATCAGTTTTGCTTTTTTTCTTAGTAAACTCAATTCTTGATGGCTTGCTTACTTCTATTTTTCTTTTATCGTGAAAGCCAGATAAAAGTTGGTTGGAACTTCTGGTTGGTTTTAATTGATTGAAAGTTTCTAGGGTTATGTTTCAATGGATTGTGTATTAAGAGCGTAACCTAACAAACTCTCAGTGTCTGGATTTGAAGTTGCCTGTGTTCTTTCCAGATAGGCCGATACAAATATAATTGCATGTGTGGTTTTGTTTTAGAAAAGCCAGTGAAGGTTTGAAGAGTATCAACCCAGATGACACAGTGCCCTCCATGCGACTGCTGGCCTATGGTAAGTTAAACTGCATGGTTTCATAACAAACTCAGAATTGGCATAAAAATCATTTTCATATTTTGAATGTTTATAGGCTTCAAACAATATTTTATTACTGCCTTAGTCTGTTGTTTACTTTCCCAGCTTTTCTGGTTCCTTCCGTAAAGGAAAGTGATTGCTACTGATCCTTATCTGCATTTCCTTAAATATCAACTGGAGCATACACGGTAGTGAACTACCAGTTTCCAAGTGATTAACTGTTCCTTTCTCTGGATAGCTACCATGGCTTTGGCTGTAACTGGGAGGACTCTTCATAGTGATGTAGTTGATACCTCTGTGTATTATTCTTTCAGAATTATGTGTAAAGATTGGGCCTAGATCCCTAAATTGAGTCACTCCAGTTTGGCTTAGGGGTCATCCCTTCTCATACACAGCTGCCCAACTCAGCTCCTGTTCCAAGCCATCAAGCTTTATTGACTCTGCTCTCATAAATAAAGGCAACTTCAGCATCATAGCCCCTTGCCTCACTTGTTTCTTTTGTGCCTTTCTCGATCTCTCTCATTTATTTCTCTGTTGTGTTCCATTATTCATTTCTTCTCCTACCCTTTCTCCCTGCACTCATCATTTAGCCAAGCATGCCTTTCCAGAGCCAGGTGTCTGCCGTTTCAACGGCAGCAGATGCGTAGTGCTTCCTAGTCTTTCGGGATCTGATTTGAAGAGAAATCCTAGCAGGAAAAGGGTTTAACAGTGTTTTTCTTCTTTAGTTTCTGGCTTGGGCTTTGGAATCATGAGTGGAGTATTTTCCTTTGTGAATACCCTGTCGGACTCCTTGGGGCCAGGCACAGTGGGCATTCATGGAGATTCTCCTCAGTTCTTCCTTAATTCAGGTATGTGTCTCATAGGTGTGAATATTCAGGTTTTTTTGTTAAATGATCACCTTTACTGGAGTTCAGTGACTTAGGAATACAAGTGAATAGAAATTTATGGTACATCTTTTACTGGAAAAATACTTTTAGCCACTGTGATGTAAAGAACCTAGGAAAATAAAAATGTTAGAGTGCTTTAGGATTTTAGAGTGGAATTTAGCTTGCCTAAAATTTACTTTTATTGGACTATACTAACAGTATTTCTGTATGGTTGAAATTTTAGAAGTGAATTTTTATAGGCCATATGCATTTTGGTTTTATGATTTTATACTTATCTTCAGTAGAAGCCCTAATCATTAATTTATCATTTTGGTGCCTTTTGAGGATAGGCAGTATAATTTAAGCTTGAAATTGAAGGAGAAAAAGATAATAGATGAGTTGATGTTTTTATCCACAGATGTGATATAGAAGGACCAACTCATTTCAAATGGTTTTTTCATCCCCCAGCTAAAAATTGTCATGCTGCAGCAATCATAAATTTGAGTTGGTAACATGCACATAATTAACAAGATTTCTCCTATCCACAAGAAGATTCTTTAAAAATAGAGGGAGAACCCCATTATATATTTAGTTATCTCCATGACAATTATGCCACTGAAGTAGGTGATCCCATGTGCACATTGTTTCAATTACATAATTATTTATTTAACATCTATAATAAACCTCCTCGAGGAGCTTACCCTGTGTAGAGGAATCAGACCAAAAAAATGAATAAGTGTTCCTTTAATACAATAGCAGAAAGGATAGGAGTGTGACCCATGAAAACATACTGTTGCAGTACAGAGATGTCCTGCATGTCACAGTGATCCCAGCCCAGTGACACAATTCTCAAGGGACCCTTTGTTCCCATTTCACTTCAGGCCTTGGCCTCTCCCGTCTGGGTCACTAACAGCATCTCCCAGCTGATCAGTCTCCTGTGCACACTGCACTTTCTGTGTGAAACTTCTTTTATCCTGCTACCTAACAAATCTTTCCCATTTCAAAACTATTTTGGCTTTCCAAGGTATGCAGGATAAATTTAAGACCCTTTCATTTATCTGGCTACAAGGAAAGTATGTCAGTGGTCATACTTAGTGTTGCCTCCAACATAGCGAATTATCTTTCTTTTAAATATTCCGTAATTATAATATTTCTGGCACATTTTTAAGCATACTGTACTGAGTGCTAGGTTTTAAAAGAGATGTAATATTAGTAAATCCACTACAGTCTAATAAAAATTAATAAAGCATAATCATGAGAGGTGTTGCCCCTTCGGCTTTCTGTTTTCTTATACAGTCTGTTTCACTGTTAAGCAATCTTTTTTTTATTTGAGTTTTGCCACGTTCTTTCACTAGATGGTGCTAATTCCCTTTAGTGAGCTAGACTGTTTTCATATGATTTCTTAGGTTTGTTAGCACTTGGGAGATCATATTTGTAATTTCTGTGAATTTAAGGAAAAGTTCCATGTTCAGTATAACATATCTTGATATCATTAGCCAAGTTAGGATGGCAGAATAAACAAAGAATACTGGGTCACTGACTATTATATCTGTTTCAGTTAATTGTGTGTTAAGATATTTGTGGGTAAACAGATTTTACAGGCAGGCATAGTTTATAAATAATGTGTATGTATAAGTTAATTTTTAATATTTGTACTTGTATAGTAGGCTAGCATTAAATTTTAATAGAATCATTGCTCTTTCTTGGTAAAACTGTATAGAGATAAAAATGTGGAAATTGGAGTCCTAAGTTCAAGTCTTACCTTGGCTTATTAACTTAGTTGTTTGGGTAATTCATTTGGTTATTTAACCATTCATTCTTCAACTAATTATTTTTATTAAGTGGGTGTTATATCAAACAGTAAAAATACATCCTAGTTAATGTCTGTACATTCTACTTATAGAAAGAGAATAAAGACAATGTACAAATTCCGTACATAGAAGGAGAATAAAGACAAACAACCAATTACAATGCAGTGTGATCAATCTACAAGGTGGGAGAGCCTTGAGAATACAAGGACAGGCTCCGAGTCCCTCATGGATGGTTCAGCACTTTGCCTGCGTGGCATTTACCTCTGTTGTGATGAACTGACTGATGTAGCTTGTTGAAAGTGAGGTGCTAAGCCACAGGGCAAGACTCCATCTTGTCTTGTTGGCTGCTGTATCCCTAGCACCTGGTGGAGTCCTTTGTTTCTAGATAGCACTCAATAAAAATCTTCTGAAAAATGAAAGCTGGGCACAGCTGACAGAGGAAGTGTGGTTTGAATAGAGATGTAATGAAAGGCTACGTAATAGCTAGGTGGGTTAAGGAAGGGGTTTGTCAGGGAAGAATGTCCCAGGTGGAGGGAGGAGTCCTCCCTGCTGGCTGGAGATAAAGGTTGACCAGAGGGAGTGTGGTACTCCATCTAACCTTCAGTTTCTTGCTCTTTTCAGAAAGGGCAAAAATCATGCCTGTCATTTAGTAATTAAGCAAAATTTATTTAGGAAATATATATATTTAAGTGTTTTATAAACTCTAAAATGGACTAATAGGGGCTGGTGCTTTGGTGTATCTGATTAAACTACGGCCTTTAGTGCCAGCATCCCATATGGGTGCAGACTTGAGTCCTGGCTTCTCTACTTCTGATCCAGCTCCCTGCTAACGTGCCTAAGAAGGCAGAGGGAGATGGCTGAAGTCTCTGGGCCTGCCACCCACATAGGACATGTAAAAGAAGCTCCTTGCTCCTGGCTTCAGCCTGACCCAGCCCCAGTTGTTGTGGCCATTTGGGGAGTGAACCTGTGGATGGCTATCTGTCTTTCTGTTTCTCCTCTTTTTCTGTAACTTTACCTCTCAAATAAATTTTTTTTTTAAAATTTTGGATAAAAAATATAACACTCTATACCATATTCTAGGATAATTGGTTTCATTCATGGGGAACAATTAAAAACAGCTGTAAAATGTACATTTAAACAGGTTATGTTAAGAAATTAAAAATTTCCCTATATTGCCATTTGATTAAAAAATAAAAATGGAAACAACAAAAATTTGCTACCTTATAAATAAACCTGAAACAGGTTGTTCAGGAATAAGAATGCAAAAAAAAAAAAAAAAG
This sequence comes from Oryctolagus cuniculus, assembly GCF_964237555.1. Taxonomy (NCBI): domain Eukaryota; kingdom Metazoa; phylum Chordata; class Mammalia; order Lagomorpha; family Leporidae; genus Oryctolagus; species Oryctolagus cuniculus. Next base: position 86,333,584 of record NC_091443.1, read on the forward strand.
TTAAGCCTGGAATGTGTAATGTTTCAGTCAAACAAAAAGGTTTGATCCATTCCAGCTCATAAACTAATATAATAGTGTTTATGATTTTGCAAATTCACCAAATCTTTTCCCCTACATTGGTGGTTTTGTGATGGATTCTCTTGAGTTCTACCCATGATTGCCCTAGTAACAGTCCACACACTGTTAATGAATACCAGATAGACCCAAAAGTGGATTCAATGGCCGGTGTTGAGGTTGGGGCTTCCGAGCAGCCACTGAGTGAGGAAGGTCATCCAGCCACTGTACAGCTCGCACATGCACAGGGAGATCTGCAGGGGATGCCAGTAATATTTCTCTGTGGCATGGATGAGGAACAATGCCAGATCCCCATCCAGGACAAGAGTCAGAATTTCCCAAGACAAATGGTTGGATCAAAATAAAGCCATCTTTTATCCACTTTGTCATATTCTTTCCATAAAGATCCAATCAAGACGTCAGGGTCTGCAACATTTCCTACCCAAGACAAGTAGACAAAAGGGGCTTCCAGCACCAGGGAATCATAGCAGAGCCAGGCGAGCACCCCGTGGCCGGTCTGTCCCCTCCTGCGGCCCCAGCACAGTTCCAGTACACCGTCTCCACCAGCAGCAGCGAGTGACTCACCGTGGCCCCAGCTTCCACCCTGTGCCAGTGCTTCCTGCTCCCAATGCACAGGGAACCTTGAGGGAGGGGAGGGAACAGAAAGTAAATAAATCTTAAAAAAAAAAAAAAAAAGACTAACAATAGTATTAAAATAGAGATTTGGTTCTCAAGATGAAAAAACATTTAGGCAAAATAATTTCCGTAATTCTGTGTGGAACCTAGGTTTATTACTCTGAATTGCCTCCTTTATACATTAGGAGAAAAATGTCTAACTAGTACTCAATAAAAAACGGTATCTGGTACTTTATCTTTTAAACATCCCCAAAACTTTTATAGATTTTTTTTAGGCAATGTTCTTTTTTTTGATAACATATGCTAGTCATTTTACTTATTTGTAATAGGAAACTTTTATTTAATAAATATAAATTTCAAAAGTACAACTTTTTAATTATAGCGGTTCTTCCCCCCATAAGCACCCTCCCACCCGCAAACCATCCCACCTCCTACTCCCTCTCCCATCCCATTCTTCATTAAGATTCATTTTTTATTATCTTTATATGCAGAAGACCAACTCTATACTAAGTAAAGATTTCAACACTTTGCACCTACACAGCAGCAGCTTTACCTTCTATGCCACAGTGCCATCCCCTCTTTCTTTCTTTGTAAAATATTTATTTATTTATTTCAAAGTCAGAGTTATGGGGCTGGTGCTGTGGCACAATGGGTTACTGCTGTGGTCTGAAGCACCGGCATCCCATATGGGCGCCGGTTCGAGAACCAGCTGCTCCACTTCCAATCCAGCTCTCTGCTATTGCCTGGCAAAGCAATAGAAAATGGCCCAAGTCCTTGGGCCCCTGCACCCACATGGGAGACCTAGAAGAAGCTGCTGGTTCCTGGCTTTGGATTGGCACAGCTCTGGCCATTGTGGCCATTTGGGGAGTGAACCATCGGAGGGAAGACCTCTCTCTCTCTCTCTCTCTCTGCCTCTTCTCTCTCTGTGTAACTCTGACTTTCAAATAAATAAATAAATCTTTAAAAAATAAAAAAGAAAGAGTTACAAGGGGAGAGAGAGAGAGAGATCTTCCATCAGCTGGTTGACAGCCCAGAAGGCCACAATGGCCCAGGCTGGCCAGGCTGTAGCCAGGAGCTTCATCCATGTCTCCCACATGGGTGGCAGGGGCCCAGACACTTGGGCCACCTTCCAGTGCTTTCCCCAGGCCATTAGCAGGGAGCTGGATTGGAAATCCAGGACACTAACTGGTACCCATATGGGATGCTGGTGTCACAGTTACCCACTGAGCCACAATACCAGCCCTGAATTTCTCTTTGTGTAGCATTTTAAGAATAATATCTACAACCTGGCAGTTTTTTAAAATGTGAAACTTTAAAATGAAAATCATGAGGGCAGTGCTGTGGCCTAGTAGGTTTAGCCAGCTCCTGCAGTGCTGGCATTACCACATGGGCACCAGGTTCAGTCCCAGCTGCTCCACTTCTGATCCAACTCTCTGCTGATGCTCCTGGGAAAGCAACAGAAGATGGCCCAAGTCCTTGGGCCCCTGATACCCATGTGGGAGACGCGGAAGAAGCTCCTAGTTTCGTCCTGGCCCAGCCCCAGCTGTTTGGGGAATGAACCAGTGGATGGAAGATCTCTTTTTCTGTCTCTGCTTCTCACTCTCTAATTCTGTCTTTCAAATAAATAAATAAATAAATCTTAGAAAAACAAAAAGAAAAATCTTTGTAAGCATGACTATCTCGGTACATGTGTTACCAAATACCAAGGTGGCAGAGAAAATATGTATAACATCTCTTAATGATACAAATAAAATGACTGACAATAGAGTTTAATCCAAAATTTTTATCCTTTCCTGGATTGATCATAATCCTTATTTCTTATAATAAGTTATCACAGCTGCCACAGTGTGATACGCTGTTCCTGTATGCTATTTCTGTCATCAATTTTGTTGTCAAATATATATATATATATTTTTTTTAAAGTTTATTTATTTAAGAGATTGAGCTACAAACAGAGGGAGAGACAGAGAGAAAGGTCTTCCGTCTGCTGGTTCCCTCCCCAAATGGCCTCAACAGCCTGTGCCAGTCTGATTCAAAGCCAGGAGCCAGGAGCTTCTTCCAGGTCTCCCACATGGGTGCAGGGGCCCAAGGACTTGGGCCATCTTCTACTGCCTTCTCAGGCCACAGCAGAGAGCTGGATCAGAGAGGAGCAGCCAGGATGCTGCTGCCATATGGGATGCTGGTGCTGCAGGCAGCGGCTCAGCCTGCTACCCCACAGCACTGCCCCTTGTTTTCTGTTTTCTTTATATCAATAGGGTATTAGTCTTTCTTTCAAGCTTCTCAGAAGACAGAATAGAAAGTTTTTCTTCTTGGAATGTCCTTTCATGAAACCTTGGGCTATGGCAGACTCTAGTAGCCTGTGCCGTATTGTAAAGTATGCATGTCACAGGCGTCAGTGTAGAAATACCTCAGTGTACTGTGTCATAATCTGGCTGAAAGAACGACACAGGCTGTGGCTCTAGCTAATGTTCCCGTGGATATGTTCCAGACCACCTTCTGAGTCACTGGTGTGTCTTTCCTCACCATGGGTGTGTGGCCAGTCTTTGTTCCTCTGCTGACGGCCTTTCGGTTCAAGGAATCAAATGTCTTCTACACTGTTCTCTGTAGGCCTTCTTTCTTCTTCATGTGTGAAACAACCCTTATTTTCTTCATCCTCTCCTGCCTTTAATTTTTGCAGTTTTGAGGGGTTCCATTTTTTTATCTTAAATTTCAGAGGTTCTCTCTCTCTCTTATTTATTTATTTATTTTACTTTAGAAGTAGAGTTACAGGCAGAGGGAGAGACACAGAGAGAGGTCTTTAATCCACTGGTTCACTTCCCCCAGATGGCCGCAATGGCTGGAGCTGTGCTACTCTGAAGCCAGGAGCTTCTTCCAGGTCTCCCATGCAGGTGCAGGGGCCCAAGGACTTGGACCATCTTCTACTGCCTTCCCAGGCCACAGCAGAGAGCTGGATTGGAAGAGGCGCAGCTGGATTAGAATTGGTGCCCCTGTAGGATGCCAGCGCTGCAGGCAGAGGCTTAACCACTCTGCCACAGTGCCGGGCTCACAGACGTGTTTTTCCATAGCCATGATAAGCAGGATACTACTCTGTGAAGATGCTTTGTGTTAGACAAAGTCACATATTTCAGACATCATCCAGTATTGTATGTTTCTTTTCTTTTCCTTTTTTTGAAAGTCAGAGTTAGAGAGCTTCCATTTACTGGTTCACACCCCAGAACAGGGTTAGGCCAGGCCAAAGCCAGGAGCCAGAAGCTTCTTCTGGGTCTCCCATGTGGGTGCAGAGGTTCACATGCTTGGGCCATCCTCTGCTGCCTTTCCAGACAGACTAGCAGGGAGCTGGGTCAGAAGTGGAACATCTGGGCCATATGGGATGCCAGCACTGCACATAGTGGTTTAACCCACTGCACCACAGTGCCGGCCTCCAGAATGGTGTATTTCTATGTTTAACCCCGTAGGAATACGTATTTGTGTGTGTGTATGTGTGTGTGTGTGTGTGCCCACCGCATACAAAATTTATCACTTCAAAGTGAATAAAACCAAGCCATCTTCACCTTTCCTGCTCAGTTTAGCCTTCTTCATCAGTCACACCTTGATCCCGCATAGCTCTGTAACTGTGCTGGGGAGAGGTGCTGGTGTTTAGCAATTGCTGACCTGTTCTGTGCTGACTTCACCCCAAGGGTGCTCTTCACTCCTGGGATCGCTTGTCTGCCTCTCCACCCCTCTTCTAAAGAGAGTCAGAATGTTCACGTCACAGCCACTGCATTACACAACTTCTCGGAGAACTGTTCATGTTGTAACCTGTTTCCTTAGTGTACGCACATTTTCCCAACACTATTCCTGGAAGATTTTACTTCCCAGAACCTCACTTTTCTTACTGTATGCATAAGTATTTGGAAATCTTGGAATTCTCTTGAGCAGTTAATCAACCTTAAAGGGTAGACCCGTTGGATTTGATGACCTTTTTCATTTTTCTGAAGTCATCCTTAAAGACTTACGCTTGGATATTTTTTTCTTGAGATTAAAGCCCATTGTTTCAGGTGGTAAACTGGTTTTTCATCTCTAGTGGGGCTTTCTCTTCACATTTAGAGGAGCAGCAATTTGAAAAACTGCTGACTTCTCATCATAAATTCAAGAGGAACAGAAAGACAGTGGGACAGCAGTTCTGAGGTGGTGCAGCCCTGCGTTCTCCCTCATCTTAGCTGGTACAGTCCCATCCTTCCAGTTGCTTAGGCCACTTATTTCTCTGGGATAATTCTGGGTCTTTTTCTTTCCAACTACAGATCGGACCTCAATTTCCAGTTAAATCCTCAAGTCCTTACTTGGGGGCTTGGTTTTGCTTTATACGTGGTGTCAGGAGTAGGTGGTTTCAGAGCAGACATTTAAAGAAAAGGTAAATCTGATAGGACTGAAACTATTTCAGACCAGAGACCGACATGGCAAGGTCTTAATTCATTTCCTGATGTCCATGAAGCATTAATGGGAAGTAACAGCATCCTGAGAGCCCCCATCCACTGCCTGCAGCCTGAAGGTCAGTTCCCCTGAGCAAATTGTACCACAGGCTCCTGCAAGCACTGCCTGGGGCACCATGCTCCCAGTAGCAACTGTAGCCAATGAGTTTTGAATAGTTTTAGCACAGCGCTTTGGGGACAGTAGTTAATACAGGAAGTTTCAAATGTAGTTTTTAAATAAAGATTTATTTATTTATTTGAAAGGCAGAGTTAGAGAGATCTTCCATCTACTAGTTCACTCAACAAATGGCTACAACGACTGGAGCTGGGCCAGACAGGAGCCAGGAGCTTCTTCCAGGTCTCCCACTTGGGTACAGGGTCCCAAACACTTGGTCCGTCTTCTGCTGCTTTCCCAGGCACATTAGCAGGGAGCTGGATCAGAGGTGGAGCAGCCAGGACTCAAACTGGCACTCAGAATGCCAGCACTGCAGATGGTGGCTTAACTCACTATGCCACAGCACTGGCCCCTCAAATATTTCTTAATATACCACATATGAAAAACAAAAGAGTTGCGTTTCTTCAAAGAGCCTTCCTAGGATCAACAAGCAGGAGTTAGAGCAGGGTTTCTCAGCCTCAGCACCCTTGACATTTGGGGCCAGGTAATTCTTTGTTGGGTGGGGGGGTGTTGGGGTGGGAGCACTGGGTGCTGCCGTGCATAGCATAGGATATTTAACAGCATCCCTGGCTTCTATCCACTAGATGCCAGAAGTATTCTGCTCTGGGCCCCCAGTTGTAATAACCACAGATGTCAGTAAACATTTACAGACTGCCGGGGCGAGGGGTGGGGTGGGCAAAATCATCACAACTGAGAATCACTGAGTTAGAGGGAAGGCAGACTTGATTTTGGTTTCAGAAGGAACTTCCACAGCAGCTGTTTAATGAAGTAAGGTCCTAAACTGCAGGCATTTGAAGTAGGATTGGTGTTTTCATTGCGTAGGGAGACTGGATGGGACAAATTGAAGGGAGCTCCTAATGCTGACTCTCTAAGAGATGAGTTAATTTGAGGAGAGTGTCTCATCATTCTTCAGTGTTTGCTGGGGGGACTTTAAACATAAAGTCATACCCTTTGCATTCCATTCAGCTCATAAACATGCTTTGGTAATGTTCTCATAAGTATAAATGGTAAGTGCTGTTTAAACACCTGCAGTCATTGAAGTTGCTTTTGGGACATGTTCTTTATGATCTTGTTAGTATTAAGGGACACCACTGCACCTTTCTTACTGCCATATAAAATTTGAGTTGGTTTCAAAGGGTATTTTTTTAATCTTGGAGAATATTATTTGTTTGGTTTTATGTATAATAATAAACCAGGTCACAGAATTGCCTTACAGTTTTTAAAGCAAAACATTCAAGTTAAATATCCATTGGGGAAAGTCATTTTCAGAAATATTAGCTAGTTCTGGGACCTGACTCCTACTCATGCTAGATGATTGGGGATCTCTTAAGAAATGTTGAGGGTTTCTGCAGCCAGAGAGACAGAAAGTCTCCCTCTTCAGAGAATCCTGAAACCCCACATCTTTCTGTTCTTAGAAAAATGAACCAGAAGCTCATTTGTGTTCATGTCCTTCCTCTGAACTATGAACACTGAGCCTTGGATTGTTAGAAGGCTTTCTCTGGCCACTGCTGCCACCACCCAGCAGCACCTCTTAGCTGTCTCAGCATGAATTAGAGATGCTCTGATATTGTCAAGGGAAGCCAGATAGTAGTGATTTCCTTGTTCTCAGGGATCCAGTATGAGCATCAGTTGCTATTTTAGGTCATTGTTTTTGCAAGGATGGAAAAAGTAGATATCAGGAATGATGTAGAGAGGGACAAGTGTGAAAATGAGGGTACTTAGGAATCTATGTGCTAGAGTGCTTGGGGTATATTCATAGCCAAGTAGAAAATGTGTCCTCTTAGCTTGTTTAGAAATATGTTGGATTGCAGGTTCTAGTCCCGGTCAGGGTGCCGGATTCTGTCCCGGTTGCCCCTCTTCCAGGCCAGCTCTCTGCTGTGGCCAGGGAGTGCAGTGGAGGATGGCCCAAGTCCTTGGGCCCTGCACCCCATGGGAGACCAGGATAAGTACCTAGCTCCTGCCATCAGATCGGCGCGGTGCGCTGGCCACGGCAGCCATTGGAGGGTGAACCAACGGCAAAGGAAGACCTTTCTCTCTGTCTCTCTCTCTCTCTCTCACTGTCCACTCTGCCTGTCAAAAAAAAAAAAAAAAAAAAAAAAAAAAGTTGGATTGAAACATTCTCCCCCAAGAGGATTTGGCTTAGAAGACTTTTTTTTTTTTTTTTAAGATTTTATTTGTTTTTACTTGAAAGAGTTAAAGAGAGGCAGAGGCAGAGAGAGAGAGGTCTTCCATCCACTGGTTCACTCCTCAGATGGTCGAAATGGCTAGAGCTGCACCATTTCAAAGCCAGGAGCCAGGAGCTTCCTCTGGGTCTCCCACTGGGATGCAGGGGCCCAGGGACTTGGGCCATCTTCCACTGCTTTCTGAATGTTCCAAAACATTAGAAATTATGGGAGTCCCTTTTATTGATCTGGATTGTAGGCTAATTTTGATATTATTTTAGCTTAGAGAGATTTTTTCCCTACTGTTAAGGAAAATACTAGAACGAAACTAATTTTAGGGTTAGATTCATTGTAAGACTTTCATAACTTTATGAACACAAGTTGAAAAAGATTTAGTAATTATGAGGTACTAATCTGGAAATACTATTAACAAATATTTGTAGTTGGACTTGATTCTGTTTCCTACTGAGAAGTATCAAAGCTATATGTAGCTGTAGCTGCATGTGTGTAGCAGAATAGCGCAGGTGTCCGGGACTCGGTTTCTGTGTGACCTCTTCCTAATTGTAGAGGAGATACAGTGCACCCAGTGCTCAAGCACAGCACCTGTGACAGTAAAGGCTTATGGTGACAGTTGAAACCAGCCTGAAAGCAATGCTGCTGTATACACATGCAGTCAAGTAAGAACACAGAGTATTTTAAGAAGTGCCTGAGGGACCCCTTTCAGATACTGTGTTAAAATGGTAAGCTGAAGGATGGCACAAGGTTCCATGGACTGTGTTTTGTGCACTCTGATAGCTCCAGTCCCTGCAGCGGTGCTTGGCTCACCCTGAGTAAATACAGGTGCTTGTATGGAATGATGGAAGAGGGGAGGAAGAAAATAAATGCATGAGTAATACAAAGTCAGTGGAAGAAATAATCTATGAAAGTGAAGAATACCTTTTTAATATATGGCCAAGAACCAAGGAAACTTAGAAAAATGTGGTGTTCCTGTTTACCTCATGTTCCTATCTGATAGTGCAGCTCACTAAGGACCCTGGCTTATTCATCTTTGAATCTGCAGATCATAACACATAGTAGCTATCATTTATTGAAAAGCTATGGTTTTCAGTAGCTATAGGCCTTGTGGTACAGCATTACTGATTAAGCTGCTTCTTGGCAGCCCATATGGGAATGCCAGTTAGAGCCCCAGCCACTCTGTGCTTCCATTCTAGCTTCCTGCTGATGCACCTGGGAGGCAGTGGGTGATAGCCAACTACTTGGATCCCTGCAACCCATGTGGGAGACCCAGATGGAGTTCTGGCTCATGGCTCCAGCCTGGCCTAACCTTGTCTCTTACAGGCATTTGGGGAGTGAACCAGAGGATACTGCCTCTCTGTCATTCTGCCTTTCAAATAAATCCATAAACAAAAATCTTTTCAGAACTGGCATTGTGGTACAGCAGGCTAAGCCACCACTTGCAGCATTGTCATCCCATAGCAGAGTGCCATTTCAAGACCCAGCGGCTCTGCTTTTGACCCAGCTCTCAGCTATTGTGCCTGGGAAAGTAGGAGATGGTTGGGAGACATGAGTGGAGTTCTGGACTGCCAGCTTCAGCCTGAACCTGCCCCACCCACTGCAGCCACTTGGGGAGTGAACCAGCAGATGGAAAGTCTAGGTCTTTCTTACTCTCACTCTCACTCTGCTTATCAAACAAGTAGTTTTTAAAAATCTTTTTAAACTATGTCTACAGTTGGGGCCGGCGCTGTGGTTCAGCGGGTTAAAGCCCTGGCCTGAAGCGCCAGCATCCCATATGGGCGCCGGTTCTAGCCCCAGCTGCTCCTCTTCTGATCCAGCTCTCTGCTATGGCCTGGGAAAGCAGTAGAAGATGGCCCAAGTCCTTGGGCCCCTGCACCTGTGTGGGAGACCCTGAAGAAACTCCTGGCTTCGCATTAGCCCAGCTCCGGCCATTCCGGCCATCTGGGGAGTGAACCATTGGATGGAAGACCTCTTTCTCTGTCTCTACCTCTCTCTAACTCTTTCAAATAAATAAAATAAATCTTAAAAAAAAAAGTCTACATTTGGGGCTGGATTGTGGCATAGTGGGTAAAGCTGCCGCTTGTGAAGCAGGTATCCCTATGGGCACTAGTTTGTGTCCCAGCCGCTCCACTTCCCATCCAGCTCCCTGTAACAGCCTGGGAAAAGCAGCAGAGGATGGCCCAAGTGCTTGGGCCCCTGCACCCATGGGGGGAACCCCGATGAAGTTCATGGATCCTCGCTTTGTTTTGGCTCAGCCTGGGCCATTGTGGCCATCTGGGTAGTGAACCATTGGATGGAAGATGTCTCTGTTTCTCCTTTTCTCTCTAACTTTGACTTTCAAATAAATAAATATATTTTTAAAGATTTATTTATTTATTTGAAAGGCAGAGTTACACACAGAGAAGGAGAGGCAGAGAGAGAGAGAGAAGGGTCTTCCATCCACTGATTCACTCCCCAGTTGGCCACAACGGCTGGAGCTGTGCCGATCCGAAGCCAGGAGCTAGGATCCTCTTCCAGGTCCCCAACACGGGCACAGGAGCCCAAGGACTTGGTCCATCCTCCACTGCTTTCCCAGGCCACAGCAGACAGCTGGATCAGAAGTGGAGCAGCCAGGGATTGAACCAGTGCCCATATGGGATGCTGGCACTGCAGGCAGCGGGTTTACCCACTATGCCACAGTATTGGCCCCTGATAAATAATCTTTTAAAAATGTCTACAAGTAGAAAAAGCTGCAGCTTATCAACATTGTTTTTTTGCCATAACCAGGTGAGGCATTTTCCTTATTTGAGAAATAATGGAAGTAGAAGTTCAGACAGTGTATTTATTTATTTATTTTTAGTTTTTATTTAATGAATGCATTTTTTAAAGATTTATTTATTTATTTGAAAGTCAGAGTTACACAGAGAGAGGAGACGCAGAGAGAAAGAGAGAGAGAGATCTTCCATTCGCTGGTTCACTCCCCAGATGGCCTCAATGACCGGAGCTGCGCCGATCTGGAGCTGGGAGCCTCTTCTGGTACTTCCACGCAGTTGCAGGGGCCCAAGGACATGGGCCATCCTCTATTGCTTTCCCAGGCCATATCAGAAAGCTGAATTGGAAGTGGAGCAGCCGGGACTTGAATCGACGCCCATATGGGATGCCGGCACTTCAGGCCAGGGCATTAACCCGCTGAACCACAGTGCTGGCCCTTAATGAATGCATTTTTTCATAGATACAGCTTTAGGAATATAGGGGTTCTTTCCCCCATACTCCCCCCAAGCTCCCATCCTACCTCCCTCTCCCTCTCCCATCTCCTTTTTCATTATCTTTAGTATGACTTTATATACAGAGGACCAATTCCATGCTAAGCACAGACTTCAACAATTTGCACCCCCCCCCCCCACAACATGAAGAGTACAGTTTGGGGAGAAAATTTGTAGTCAGTTCTCATATTACAATTCATTAGAGACAGAGGTCATACATAGGGGAGCAAGAACACAGTGAATACTGTTGTTCCTTTAACAATTAACACTCTTTTTTTTATGATGTCAGTGATCATCTGAGGCTCTTGCCAGACAGTTTAAATAGCTTTCCCAGTGCCACACAGTGGAGCTGGGAATCCAACTCAGGATTGTCTGACTTCAGAGATACTTTTTATACAGTTACACTTATTGATATTTTTGCAATTCCTTTTTTTTTTAAGATTTATTTATTTGTTCAAAAGCGTTACATAGAGAGAGAAGGAGAGGCAGGGAGAGAGAGAGGCCTTCCATTTGATAGTTCACTTCCCAACTGGCCACAGCGGCCAGAGCTGTGCCAATCTGAAGCCAGGAGCCAGGAGTTTCTTCCAGGTCTCCCACATGGGTGCAGGGGCCCAAGGACTTGGGCCATCTTCTACTGATTCCTTAGGCCATAGCAGAGAGCTGGATTAGAAGAGGAGCAGCCGGGTCTTGAACCGGCGCCCATATGGAATGCTGGCGCTTTAGGCCAGGGTGTTAATCCACTGCACCACAGCGCCAGCCCCTGACTTCAGAGATACTACACATAATCCTCAGGCCAGACTTTTGAGATGTGCACTGAGTATATATTGAATATGTTGCTTTCAATGGAGAGGTTAAATGTCAGGAAAGAATTCACTGAGGAGAAAACATTTGAACTGGATCTTTTTTTTTTTCTTCTTCTTCTTCTTTTTTTTTTTTTTTCCGACAGGCAGAGTTAGACAGTGAGAGACAGAGAGAAAGGTCTTCCTTCCATTGGTTCACCCCCCAAATGGCCGCTACGGCCAGCACGCTGCACTGATCCGAAACCAGAAGCCAGGTGCTTCCTCCTGGTCTCCTGTGCAAGTGTAGGGCCCAAGCACTTGGGCCATCCTCCACTGCACTCCCGGGCCACAGCAGAGAGCTAGACTGGAAGAGGAGCAACCAGGACAGAATCTGGCACCCCAACCGGGACTAGAACCCGAGGTACTGGCGCCACAGGCAGAGGATTAGCCTAGTGAGCCGTGGCACTGGCCTGAACTGGATCTTAAATAAATGTTAGCTTTGGTTGCAATGAAATGGGGACAGATGGTAATTAGGGGTTGAGTACTCAGGCAAAAGAGATTCTGTTACAAAACAAGGAGAAGACATAGAGGCGTAGTCCAAGTGAAGAAGAGTTTGGGTTTTGTGCTGTAAGATGATTTGAAGATGAATAGAGGATATGTTGTCAGGATACTTTGGGTCTGGATTGTAGGAGGGCCTTGAATGCTAGTTTGTTTATTTTTAAAGTGTATCTTTTTGTTTTGTTTTAGATTTATTTATTTATTTGAAAGTTATAGAGGAGAGGCAGGGAGAGAGAGAGAGAGAGAGATATCTTCATTCTACTGGTTCACTGTCCAAATGGCCACAACCATCAGGGCTGGGCCAGGGTGAAGCCAGGAGCTTCTTGTGGCTCTCCCGCATGGGTGAGGGGCTCAAGCACTTGGGCCATCTTCTACTGCTATTCCAGGCACATTAGAAGGGAGCTGGATCAGAAGTGGAGTAGCCAGGACTCAAGCCGGTGTCCATATGGGATGCCAGCATTGCAGGTGGTGCTTTACCTGCTATGACACTGCATCAGCCCCTTAAATGCTAGTTTATGGTATTCAGACTTGACTTTGGAGGCAATAAAGACCAGGAAAAATGGACATAGAAGTTGGAAGAAAGATGGTTTCTTAAAGATGCATGCCTAAAGCTGACGGAATAGTGCTCTTTTGGACAGGTATAGGTGGAAGATCCCATAAGTAAGAGTGTTTCCTGAGTGACAGAGCTGTAAGGCTTGACTAGTATTCTAAGTGAAAGGTCTCAGTCACAGCAATAATGCACAGAGAGAAGGACCAACATAAGCTGCTGAACAGATGACACATTAGTATCATTCGTTCTCCTGATGTTTGATTGACATTTTGGTTTTATAAAGCCCTTATGAGTATGAACACTTTTTGATGAGAAGTGTTAGTGTTTGCATTTGTGCCAGTTGCTGCTGTGGTCCTCTCTGGCACAGAGAATCTTTAAAACTGAACGTCTGGGCGTCTTCTGTGGTCTCCACATCAGCAGGCACCATCTTCAGGGGCGCTTCCCTTTCCAGGCTCATCACTGGGACTAACATACATCATTTTAGTTAGTCTGCCATCACCTCAATTTTTTTTTTAAAGATTGATTTATTTATTTGAAAGTCAGAGTTACACAGAGAGAGAAGGAGAGGCAGAGAGAGAGGTCTTCCATCCGCTGGTTCACTCCCCAGTTGGCCACAATGGCCAGAGCTATGCCGATCTGAAACCAGGAGCCAGGAGCCTCTTCTGGTACTTCCACGTGGTTGCAGGGGTCCAAGGACTTGGGCCATCCTCCACTGCTTTCCCAGGCCATAGCAGAGAGCTGGGTCAGAAGTGGAGCAGCCGGGTCTCAAACTGGTGCCCATATGGGATGCTGGCGCTGCAGGCGGCAGCTTAACCCACTGTGCCATGTTACCAGCCCCACCTCAATGTTTTAAAAACTCTCCCTTTGCTTCTATTTTAGTTAAAAATATTTACCATCATTTACCAAAATGACACCATTATACCAGATTTAACAGCCTACTTTCCTCTAACCACAAGAGTTGTGTCTTTTTAATATTTTTATTCATGTTTTTGACTGCATATAAATGAAATAATACATGTTTTTCCATGGTATTTAAAAAAATTATTGTGTTTATTCGAAAGTCAGAGAGTCAGAGAGATAGATCTCCCATTTGCTAGTTTACTCTCCAAATGCCTGCAACAGCTAGGCTGTACCAAGACAGAGACAGGAAGCAGAACTTACTCCAGGTCTCCCATATGAGTAGCAGGGACCCAACTACTTGAGCGGTTACCTACTGCCTCTCAGGATGCACGTTAGTAAGAAGCTGGAATTGGGAGTAAAGCAGGGGCTTGAAGCTAGGCACTCTGATATGGTTTGCAAGTGACCTAAGCAGTGTCTTAACTGATGTCACACAAGCCCACCCCACCCCCAGTCTATTTTTCTATTTCCACTCAGCATTGTATTGTTGAAGTCATTTATAAAATAGATCATATAGTGTTCCATTATGTGAAAGCATTATGATTTATTTATTCATTCTGCTAATGCTGGGCATTTTTGTATTATAAATACATATATTACAAAGTGAGCACTGATATATTCTTTTTTTAAAAAAATATAAGGGAAGCACCTGGCTCCTGGCTTCAGATCAGCGCGGTGCACCGGCTGCAGCAGCCACTGGGGGGTGAACCAATGGAAAAGGAAGACCTTTCTCTGTCTCTCTCTCACTGTCCACTCTGCCTGTCAAAAAAAATATTTATTGATTTATTTGAAAGGCAGAGGCAGAGAGAGGTTTTCCATCTGCTGGTTCACTCCCCAAATGGCTGCAACGGTCAGAGCTGGGCTAATCCAAAGCCAAGAGCCAGGAGCTTCTTCTAGGTCTCCCATGTGGGTGCAGGGTCCCAAAGACTTGGGCCATTCTTTGTTGCTTTCCCAGGACATAGCAGAGAGCTGGATTGGAAGTGGAGCAGCTGGGACTCAAACCGGCACCCAAATGGGATGCCAGCACTGTAGGTGGTGGCTTTACCTGCTACGCCAGAGCACTGATATATTCTTGTGCATATTTCTTTATGCGCATTTGTAAGAAATACTCTAGAGCAGTGGTTCTGAAACTTGACCATGCATTGGAGTTATCTGAATGGCTGTTTAAGCGCTATCCTGGGCTCCTACCGCCACTGCTCCTTATTCAGAAGATGGAGGGCATAGCCTAACAATTTGTGTTTCTATCAGGTTCCCTGGTACCAATGACCCAAATTACTTCAGAATATAGATTAGTGGGAGAATTGCTGGCGTGAAGTAGGGAATATAAAATTTCGCTTTCAATTAGCAATGCCAGATTGTTTTTCTAGTAGCAGTGTGAAAGAAAATTGTCAGACTTGAAGTTTTGCCAGTCTGGTGGGTGTTAGTGGTTTCTTCTTATGTGGCCAAGTTGGGAAATATATATGCCTTCCTTTTTTCATGTTAAGTCTTGCAGAGTATATGGAACTCGCTTACATTTAAGCAAAGAATGTTACCCGAGATGCAGGACATACAAGCACACATGGTAACATTATTCCACATAGAAACCCTGTGGGTATTGATCCGATTCAGGGCTTGATGCCTTAGAAGAATATTAGAGAATTCTTATGAATTTTAATATTATGTTCTTCCATTGGCCTTTTATAAAAAGGACCCAAGGAGAAATTTCATTTTAGTGAGGAAATTTATATAAACAGGAGATGTTCCTTTTAATTAAGAAAAATCTCTCGCAGGTAGTATGGAAGGCAAATTGGGGAAACGCTGGTTAGAGTTCATTGTTCTCTTACTGACTTCCTGGGGAAGCTGCTTGGGAGCCAGACGCAGGCGGGCTTTTCGCTGAACAAGTCTGCCTTCTGCATGAGACGCTGCTGCGGACGCTCCCGCCTTCAGAAGCACTGCTTTAGCCAGCATTAGAGCACGCGTGTCAGGCCCTGCTTCTGGGTGCTGCTCACACTGACTGCAGTGCGGGCCATTGGGTGGGCTTTGGTGTCTGTTGCCTGTGTGACTGGGCACTGATGGTCAACTGTCTTTCAGCTTTCATGACGCTGGTCGTCGTGCTGCTGCACGTGTTCTGGGGCGTTGTGTTTTTTGACGGCTGTGAGAAGAAGAAGTGGTACATCATTCTTATAGTTTTCCTGACTCATCTGCTGGTGTCAGCCCAGGTGAGTGTTGTCACTGTACTCAAATTATTTTTTGGAAATCAAGTCCGTAGAAGATTCTGCTCTAAGTGAAATAAATGACCATGGGGAAATCCAGGAATGTCATGTCAATGTCATGTCAATGAGTGACTCATCTGAGCCCTACTACAAGCCACGTGACGTTTTGGTGGGTCTCATTAAAGAGTTTCCTGTATCTTCTCTTTAGTGGACACAGTCAAAGCTGAAACTGTCCAGCCTTACGTGCTTCCGGAGCACATCTGAAGCAATTTCCATCTTATTTCAAACCTTTAAGATACACATTTTAATGGTTTTATATTATTATATAAAAACCATAACCTGTGTCACTGGTTTGTTATTTTTATCTCTTTGATTATTATAATACTATCTTTAATACTTTGTGTGTGAAACTTTTCTCATATGTTTAGATTTCAAGGCATAGAATTATGAAGCTGAATGGCATAAACTTTTTAGACACTTGATGTGCAATCTTATTCCTCTGATCAGTAACAAGAGTGCTTCACTGTCTCCTCACTGACATTATAATACTGCTGGTTTCCAAATACAGGTTTTTAAAGATTTTTTTTATTTGTTTTACTTAAAAGTCAGAGTTACACAGAGAGAGAAGGAGAGGTAGAGAGAGAGGTCTTCCATCCGCTGGTTCACTCCCCAGATGGCCGCAACAGCCAGAGCTGTGCCGATCCAAAGCCAGGAGCCAGGAGCTTCTTCCGGGTCTCCCACACAGGTGCAGGGGCCCAAGGACTTGGGCCATCTTCCACTGCTTTCCCAGGCCATAGCAGAGAGCTGGATCGGAAGAGGAGCAGCCGGGACTAGAACCGGTGCCTGTATGGGATGGCGGCGCTTCAGGCCAGGGCGTTAACCCATTGTGCCATAGCGCTGGCCCCTCAAAATACAGTTTAAAAAACTTGATACATTTTTGAAGTAATGTTTGCTGCTTTGGCTCTGACTTTTCTTGCGATTTATCATATATGATGGGTCTTCAAAAAGTTCATGGAAAATGTGTTTTCAGAAACACTGCATGAATTTCAGTTTTTTTTTTTCCCCTTTGCACTGAAGTAAGCTTATCTTTTAATTCCATTTTCCACAAACGTTTTGAAGGAGCTTTGAATTTGCAGCAGAATGACCCCTGAGACTGCCTTGTCTAGGCCCTGTCATCTCTCACCTGAACGATTGGAAAGGTTTCTCCTGGTGGCACCATACCTCATGATTCTCTGTTCTCCATCCATCTAGAGATTATAGCAGCTTTTCTTAGGCAGAGCCCCTTGCCCTCTGACCCATCTAATATGCAGTCTTATTGCTCTGCTCGCCACCATCTAAAACCTTTCAGTGGTGCAAGATGATAAAGTTACCCTTAATATGATGGCACAGGCGTAAAGCCAAGTCTTTGTGGGGAAAAAAATGGCAAAAGAGAATACCTTAAAATATTGACAGATGTTACCTCTAGGGATTGTGATTGTGGATTCTCTTATTCTGTACAGTTTGTCTTGCTCTAAATTTTCTACAACTCATTGCTTTTATAATCAGAAAAGAAGTTTCATGATAAAGCAGATAACCTTACAAATCCAATTAACCATTCATATATTCAGCAAACATTACATTGAGTGCCTTCTTTGATCCTTGTCTTTATAATTGAGTAGGGAACTATAAGTGGTAAATGGTAACTATAATAAATAAGGAATTTTATAGTATGTTAGATGGTTGGTGCTATAAAAAAAATAAAGTAGAGCAGGGTAAAGGGATCTTCAGAGTGTGGGTAGGGGGAGGGGACATCACATTTCTTGATGATCAAGGTCGGCTTCATTGTGAAGGTGGCATCTGAGGAAAAAAGTAAAGTAGAAGTGAGGGAGTTGGTCGTGTGGCACTCTGGAAAAATAGCATCCAGGGCTGAACAGGTAGGGCTACAGTCATAAAACTAAAGAGCGTGGTTGGCATACTTGGGGAGGCCAAGGTGAGGTCAGAGAGAGCAAGGGGGAGATTGGGAAGAGACACGACTTGAGAGTTGATGGTGAGAGGAGAGTGGGAGGTTTTAAGCGAGATCCATACCCACACCTAGATAGTGTAGGGCTTTGACTGCCTCTCAGTGAAATGAGCCATTGTAAGGTGATGAGGAGAGGGACATGGACTCAGCATTGCAAAAGGTCCACTTTTCTGTGTTGAGAGTATATTGTATCTAGTAGGGGAGAGATCACAACCATTAAGGAATGACAGTGATGGCTTGGATGAGATAGCAGTGAAGATAATGAGAGATGGTCAGATTTTAGGACATATTCTTGAAAGTAGAGACAACTGTGTTTCCTGACAGACTGGGTGAGGCACGTGAGAGAAAGAGGAGGAGCTGAGGCTGTTTCCAGGATTGGGGCCTGGATAACTGAAAGGATGGAGTTGCCTTCTTTGAGCTGAGATGGGGACCCTTGTGCAGGGAGGTGAGGAGTTCTGTTTTGGGCACATTGCCTTGGAAGTGCCTGTTAGATCTCTTAGATGAGATGTTGCAGGTAAGCAGTTGGATGAAAATGTCTGGGACTGGGGAGAGAAATCTGGGCTGGGTATACACAGACAAGGTGAAATGGAGCCCCGGATGCTTCAGCACTGAAGCTGGGGAGAAGTGGAGCCGGCAAAGGAAACAGAAAGGAGGGACAGTGAGGTGGAGGAAATCCAGGCAGTCCTGGATCGGGCGTCCTGGAAGCCAAGTGTGTAATAAAGAATCAACTATAGCAGGTGCCTGTGTTTGACGTAAATGCTTGCCTGTCTTCCTATTGCAAAACTTGCCTCCTGCTGCTCCCTACCATTCACATCATATCCTTCATCTGAAGTGGTCCAGCGTAGCTTCTCAACAGGCAGGGCCCCCCACCCCCCACCCCCCGCTGTTGGTGTGATTTGTCTCCTCTTAACCTAGGTCTGTTTGGAAAACTGTTCATTTTATGTGAAGCCTGGGAAAGTTGCAGATTCCAGACTCATCACTCACTAATCACTGGACTTTATTCATAGCTGTTATAACACTTATTCTTGGCTAGCATTACTTTATTTAATGTAGTTTTTATAGCTCTCTTAACTAGAGCATGATCATCCAGGATGTGACTTTGTCAATCTTTGTATCCTCAATTCTTGGTACAATAAATGTTGGGTATTAAATAATTGATGTTCTTTTCTTTAATGATCAAAAAGGAAATTTGAAAGATCACATACCAAAATATTAACAGTAGTTATCTCTCAGTGGCAGATTTCAGAGAACGATCGTGTGAGTGTGCATTTTAATTTAACATACATACAGAAAAGTACACAAATCTTGAGTATACAGCTTGGTGAATTTTCCCATTGTGAACACACCTATGTAACTCATACCTAGTTGAGAATCAAAGCATTGCCAGGACACTGGAGCTTCCTTGAGCCTCCAGTTATCACATCTCCACTAAGAGTAACAAGGATCCTGACTTCCAAAACCACAGCCTGGCTTTGCCTTTGGGTATTTTCTGTAAACGGAGCCATACAATATTTATTCTTGTGTCTGACTCCTTTAGCTCAAAATTATGTTTGTGAGATTCATCCTGACATAATTCTAGATTGTTCATTTCTTTCTGTATGGTATACCATATACCAGAATTTATCCATTCTACACTATGGTAGCATTTATGGTGTTGCCAGTTTTTTAACTATTGTGTATAGTATTGCTATGACTATCTCCTGTGTGTCTGTGGTGAACATGCATACGTGTTTATTTTGGACATACGCCTAAGAGTAGAGTTGCTGGGGCGTGGGGTATTTGTGTGTCGCTGTTTGTACTGCTGAATTTGTCAGAGTGGTTACATCGACTCCCACTCTGAGTTTGTGAGTTGCACTTTCTTTCCTTCCTTACCAGCACTTAGGATGGCTTTCTCTTTATTGTTAGCAATCCTGCTGAGTATATAATGGTATCAAATTAAACTTTTAATATGTGTTTTCCTGATGATTAATGAGGTTGAGCAAGTCTTCATGTGTTTATTGGCCTTTTGGGAAATTCTTTTGTGAAGTTCCTGTTCAGCTCTTTTGCTCATCTATTGACTTGCCTTTTTATTTTTGATCTTAGGGGGCTCTTTATATTTTCTGTGAAGGAACACTTTGTCAGATGTATGAACTACAAATAACTACTGTAGTGTCATTTGTCTTTATATTTTTAAATGTCTTTTGATTATAGAATTTCTTCACTTCAATATAGTCTAATTGATTCATTTTTCTTTAAGATTTCACTTTTTGTATTCTGTCTAATAATTATCTGAATTTCAAATTCCAGAAATTTTTTTCTCATTTGTATATTCTGATTTTCTATAATAATCATGTATTGCTTTTGTAATTGTTTAAAAGACAAAAAAGTTTATTAAATAAAAAAATACAAAAGCACTTAGTACTTTATAAAGTTACAATTCAGTGGATTTTGAGGTGTCAGAATTATTCGGAAGAAGAATCCAGAAAATACCCATTGCCTGTCATGTCCACAGATGATGCCTCCTGAGTGAAGCCCTCTCTTTGTGTAAGGTGCTGCCTGAAAGGTCAGCCCGTTTCATAGGCCAGAGCTGATGGGTCAGAATCAATACCTTAGCCAGGGACCTGGGTGGATAGTGTGAAGGTGAGAAGAGAAGGGGGCAGTGGACACACTCTGCCTGAGACCACCGAGAGGCAAAGGTGTGTGGTGGCAAACTGACCCTGTCAAATCCTGTCCTTTGTTTAGTGGAAATGCTGGGGCTGGGTGGGAACCCGTCTCCCACCTTACCTTGGTCCAGTGGAGGAAGTAGCTCTCCCATCAAAGGCTTTAGACCCCATTCTACTCTCCTGCCTAAGGACATGTTCCTTTGGTTGGGATCCCTTATCCTGTGTCACCAGCCTCTCCCTCACTTCATCACACAGATTCACCTTAAAGAAAACGCTTCGTGTTGTCCTGTTTCCTTCCTGCCCCCTTTATTCTACTTCTCAACAAAGCAGAATTTCTCAGAGTAGTGTCCTCAAGTTCTGTTCCCACCTCTTTATCTCTCAGACTTTTAGTCCAGTTTGGCGTCTTTCTGCTCAGCCACCTTTCTAGAACTGCCGTCAGAAGGGATCTCCACTTTTCCAAACCGAGTGGACATTATTCTTCTTTCATCTCAATGGCCTTTACAAAGTTAAAACATTTTCCTCTTTTGACTTCTGCTGCATCACATTGTCCTGGTTTTGTTCCCTCACTGCTCCTTTGCAGACACCTGGACTGGCTTTTTTTCTTTCCAGTAATTCGTAAAAGTTAGGGTTTCTCAGGGCTTGATCCTGACTTCTTTCTCTCTACAGTTGCCCCTGAGTAATCACATTCATGGCTGTGGCTTCCAGTTCTGCCTGTAGGCTGCGCTTCTGCCTTCCTTTTCTAGCCCAGGCCTCTTTCGCCCTGTACACACGTGTCCAGTGGCTTATCTGACTTCTGTCTTTTGGCAGATCTCGTGGGCATGTTGCTTTTAACATGTCCTCTTTGGCCTTAATCCCTCACCCATCATTCCATGTGGGATCTTTCCAGTTTGATCTTCTTGTCTTTGTCATCTCATGAAATGGCACCCCTGTTTACCCAAGGCCAGAAACGTGAGAGTCATTCTTGGTTCCTCCCTTCCTCACCTTCACTTACCAGCCAGTCCCCAGTTCATATTGCCCACTCTGTCTCCACCACCAGCACTCTGGTCTAAGTGAGCACTCTGTGCTCTCATCATCTGCCTGTAAACTGCAGTTTAAAAAATCTGAATCAAGTCATTGGAGTCCCCTACCTAAAACCCTTCTGTGACCCTGCGTTACACTTGAATATAAAATGCATACGCCTCATAAACGTGTTGGTGGTTGGCTCTTGCCCTCCTGTCTGGTTTCTTATCTGCTGCCCCCTCCACTCCTCAACATCATTAATACCGGCTCGTCTCAGCTCCTCAGCTGCACCAAGCTCTTCATCCTCCTTTGGTTCCTCCCCTGGCCTAGACAGGATTGGCTCACTCCTCCTCCTGTATATGTCAGTTAAAATGCCACTTCCTTAGGGTCTTCCTTGGCCACCCTGGTGGATTCACTTGTCCTTACCTTTCCTAGATTCATCACAATTACTATTATTCTGACCTACCACTCCTCACAATTTGTAATTTGTTTTTGTTTTTGTTTTTGCTTTCTTTACTGCCTCCCTTCCTTGTATATAAGCTCTCTTAGGGTAGCTACCAGCCTTCACTGTTGCATAATGCAATACCTCTCTGCATTTCATTTTTTTTTTTTTTAATAAATAACCTTTGGAAACCAGGGTAATTGTGCAGATGAAAAATACTATTGCTCACTGTTCTATTAAATACTAAAGATTCATACTAAAGTAGCTGGGATTTGTCTCACTTTTTTTTTAATTCTAAGAGATAACATAAAAATGAATGTAAACCAGGGCTAGGCTATGCAGATATGTTCTGTTGGGTTACTGTGTGAATACAGCAAAGTGGGGGGCTGCAGGCGATTGACAGCAACAGCCAGATGTGTCTTTGAGGGTCCTTAACACACGACCTACATCCTCTGTGTGGTGACACCCCCCCCGAGGTATCAAAGTATTCCCTGTTTTTTTTTTTTTTTTTTTTTAATCTTTGGTTATCCCTTATGATAAGCAAGCTGTTATTACCCTAGCTGATTTATTTTTCCTTTGCAGACCTTCCTAAGTCCTCATTATGGAATAAATCTGCTGTCAGCATATATAATCATGGTGCTCATGGGCATCTGGGCGTTTTTTGTTGCTGGAGGCAGCTGCCGAAGCCTGAAACTCTGCCTGCTTTGCCAAGACAAGGACTTCCTTCTTTTCAACCAGCGTTCCAGATAACCTCCAGAAACCAGCATTTCCCAAGCAGCAGGCTGCGTCCTTAGAGGAAGCACAACTGTGCCTTTTCCTAAAAATTCCTGATTTTCTGATGGAATTTAGAAAATCCTGTCCAGATACAAATCCCACTCACTTGGCTTTCACGGAGCAGCTTCCTGAAAGGGATGCGTCAGTGGTGCACCTCCTAGCCGCACGTTAGAATCACCTGTGGAGAATACAATGCTGATTCGGGGCTCCCCTCCAGGCTTAGTGGGCCCACGTGATTGTTACGTGCAGCAGGCTGCGCACCACTGGTGAACAAGTGAGAACTTCCTGAGAACGCCGGACCGGAGTGAGAACGGAACGCCAGCTGTGCTGTGACTCGGTCTCCTTGAATGTTAACTCCTGGTTAGCCTTTCTCTCTCTAAGTTCTGACGTCCCCAAAGGTGAAAGGGCTGCGACCTCTGGGAACCCTCTTCATGTGCTTCCCTAGTGCTGCCACAGGAAAACACGCTGGACTGTGCTTCTAAGTGCAGGGAGAAATTATGCCGATTAACTATGATGGGTTAGCCAAAGCAAGACCTGATTAGTGAGCCATGTTCTTCAGGGTTTCCATTCTAGGATTTGCTTTGTGAGATACTGCATTATTTTAACGTATAGATCCACTTCCTCAAAAAAAAAAAAAAAAAAAAAAAAAGGTTATTTCTGACTTCTTTGGGAAGGTATTATAAAACCAAGAATTTTTGTGCCGCGTCTGTGAGTCTTCTAGGTTCAGAGCTTTTCGCAGACTCTTCCCCAAGGCCGAGGGCTGCGGTGTTCAGTCTGAGCGCTCGCTGCTGGGCTGGCTGAGGTGAAGCTCTTGTCTGTCTCTGAGCAGCTTGCAGAGAGCCCAGTGGTGTCCTTGTGACAGGCTGCCCTGGAGCTGGGGGAGGTGGAACCGGAAGCAGGAGGCTTGTTGCCGCAGGGTGGTGTTGACACTTTTCATGTGTTCCTCTGATACTAAGTAGCGCTGCGCTGCGTCCAGATGGTAGAGCATCATATTGGAAATAGACTTGAGCTGTCAAATCTCATGCTATTACATAACCCATGTACTCTTTCGATCCAGTAAATATATTTGGGTTTTGGTCACAGATACAGCATTCCCTTTATAGGAATATCCAAGGTGTTTGTTGAGCTTCTAAACAACTCTTTTGAATTCCTTTATAAGAAGAAATGCCAGTGAATCATGCCTTTGCTAGTAGAAGCTGTTCCTAGTTGATGTCTCGTGGGGAGCTGATGATGTGGAATGAAATTACCTGTACCTTAAAGTGATACCTCAGTGAATCCCACTGGTGTGAGAGAACATCCTAAAGAAATAGGAGCAGCAGTGACGACCCAACAGTGATGTGACAGATGATGGAATTGGCAGGACTCTGGAGGGGAAGTACATGCTTAAAACAGAGACATAGCCCAGTACTTTGGGCTAGCTGCACACCATTCCTAAGAGCAGAGTGTTACACATGACCTAGACCTTTCTCAGTGTCCGTGAAACATCCTTTTCTTGTGTTTACAATGTTGGAATATCTCAATCTAGAGATTCCAGAAAGAAGGGCTTCTAGCAAGGCCAGGCAGTCATAATCGATTGCAGTGATTCCCCCAAAGTTTACTTCAGCACTAATACCAGTGCTTCTGCTGAAGTTTGCAGTTTTCCAACTTTTTATGATATTTTCCTTGGACTGTAAAAGCAAAGGACATAAAATCTGAACAGTGAAACTTACTGTGCAGAATCGAGGAGAATAAGATACCATCAAACAGATGTATTCCTATGAGAACATGGTATTCTTTGATGAACAGAATAAGAAAAATACACAGTTGATTGTTCATATTGTCTCACAATATTCTAACTCTTAGTGGATATTCTAAAATATTTGCTGATCTATAAAGTATAGAAATCTGAGAATATTAATATTAAAACCCTCACTTGAGCTGTGAGGGTTTTCTCTACACTAATCAGTATCAAAGCAGCTGGGATATTGTAAAATCTCATTTTAAAAACTCAGAAGAAAATGTGTTTTTGATGGTGACACTGTTGTCTTAGTTCAGGAAATTATTTAATAAGA
The DNA here is from genome assembly GCF_964237555.1 of Oryctolagus cuniculus. Classification (NCBI taxonomy): domain Eukaryota; kingdom Metazoa; phylum Chordata; class Mammalia; order Lagomorpha; family Leporidae; genus Oryctolagus; species Oryctolagus cuniculus. Next base: position 86,358,199 of record NC_091443.1, read on the forward strand.
CTTAATTGCCTATGAATGAAGGAACTTTTGTAACCTTGATATTTTTTAGAATATGAGTATGGCCATAGCTTAGGCACTATTGTTGCAAATTGCCTTGCTTTGCCTAATGCAAAGGAAACCCAGAGAAAAGATGTAGTCTTCCTCTGTTGCTGTGAATATATTGGAATATGCTTTTCTTTGCATTCATTATCTGTAGTGAGCATTCTAAGCCCTAACAATACGTGGAGAAGCTGGTGTTGATGTTGTGTGCTTTCCTCCACACAGAATTCTCTGTTTGGAGGGAAATGTGGATATAGCTAAAGTTGATTTCAGAATTGTGAAATTCTCGCAGTGCTTGTTTATGCTGCCCTGTGAAAAGCAGACTGCTTTCGTTGTGCTCCAGTATGAGCTGTACGTATTTGTAATTCATCGGGATTAGTAATCATAACTGGAGAAGTCTTGTAGCCTCCTTCCTGGCCTGCCTGACCGGGAATAGGGTAGCGACGCCCCTTGTAGTGTCTTTCGGGAAGCCTGTCTGAACAGATGTGGAGATGGTACCTGCAGACTGCATGGTAAGTGGTCTTTTTTCGCAGTGCTGGTATTTCTGCTCAAGTACATTTCAGTGTTTGCTGCGGGTGGCAGATTCACATCAGAGATGCTAGGTGTTCTTGGCTATAGAGCAGATGCAGTGTAAGCTTCCTCTTACCTGGTATTTTCCCAGTTCCCCTCGGCTCAGCCCCAAAATAGGCAGTAGCATTGGGATGGGCCCGAGGGTTGCTGGCTGACCACCCAGGGTGGCACCCTGCCAGGGACATCTGTGGCCTGCCCCATAGGAAGAGTGTTTTGAGGGCATTGATTCTTTTGTTAGCCAAGTTTTTTCTGGGCTGCACCATTTCCCAGTCCAGGCAGATATGGTAGATGTCACACAAAGCAGTTTTAAAGCACTTGGCTTTGAGCATTTTGTTTGTGATTGCCGTGTTTATATTTGCCATTTAATAAGAAGTTTCACTTCATTCTATTAAATTTTAGTGTTTAGAAGAGGTGGATACCATCTCTATGTAAAATATGTATACTTTTATGTAAGTTGTATTGTACATACTTGGCAATATCAGACCTTGTATTTGATATATAATGCAGCATACTCTTTCCAGACCTGTATTTTTTAGTGAACAATAAAAGATTGTTTGGCTCTACTCGTTTCCCATGTTTCCTCTTTTTTTGGAATAGGTATCCTTTAATAATCTGTACTGTAGTTTTCATCTCCTATAAAATTTGATTGTTCACTTGGTTGTTTACTGCTGATCAATCCTGAGATTTAAAATTCCTAAGGCCTGTTGGATATCTGTATTTAGAAACTGATGTTGGCCAACGCTGGGGCTCAATAGGCTAATCCTCCGCCTGCAGCGCTGGCTCACTAGGTTCTAATCCCGGTCAAGGTGCCAGATTCTGTTCCGGTTGCTCCTCTTCCAGGCCAGCTCTCTGCTGTGGCCCAGGAGTGCAGTGAAGGATGGCCCAAGTGCTTGGGCCCTGCACCCGCATGGGAGACCAGGAGAAGCACCTGGCTCCTGGCTTCGGATCAGCGCGGTGTACCGGCTGCATCAGCCATTGGAGGGTGAAGCGGTAAAGGAAGACCTTTCTCTCTGTCTCTCTCTCTCACTGTTCACTCTACCTGTTAAAAAAAAAAAAAAAAACTGATGTAAAGAAATTCCTTGAGGTGTCTTAAGCTAAGCAGCAAAGTCCTCAAATATCTAGAACCTCACTTTGAAACATCTGCAGTAATTGTAAAATAGGAACCTTATAAAACATTACATAATATTGGCCAAAGGTTGGAATAGGTACAAAGAAGATGCCATTTATTTATTTATTTATTTATTTATTTATTTATTTATTTATTGTGACAGGCAGAGTTAGACAGTGAGAGAGAGACAGAGAGAAAGGTCTTCCTTCCGTTGGTTCACCCCCGAGATGGCCGCCACGGCCAGTGCGCTGTGCCGATCCGAAGCCAGGAGCCAGGTGCTTCCTCCTGGTCTCCCATGCGGGTGCAGGGCCCAAGGACTTGGGCCATCTTCTACTGCTTTCCCAGGCCACAGCAAAGAGCTAGACTGGAAGAGGAGCAACCGGGACAGAACCAGCGCCCCAACCGGGACTAGAACCCGGAGTACCAGTGCTGCAGGCGGAGGATTAGCCTAGTGAGCCGCGGTGCTGGCTGAAGATGCCTTTTTTTTTAAAAATTATTTATTTATTATTTGAAAAGCAGAGTTATAGAGAGGCAGAGGCAGAGAAAGAGAGGTCTTCCATGCACTGGTTCACTTCCTAAATGGCCACAACAGCCAGAGCTGGGCTGATACATTAGACCATATTAAAGTGTATACATGCAGGTGCAGGGACCCAAGCAATTGGACCATCTTCTGCTGCTTTCCCAGGCCATAACAGAGAGCTGGATCAGAAGTGGAGCAGCAAGGACACAAACCGGCACTCATACAAGATGCTGATGTCTCACGCAGTAGCTCAACCTGCAGTGGCACAGTGCTGGCCACCCAAATTATTAAGTGAATACAAAAATATACACACACATAAAGTCTTGAAAGTTGTTAGCAATGACTATTTTGGGAATTTGGATCATGGGAACTTCCTGCTTTATACATAATTATTTGTGTTTTTCAGAAAATGGGCATAATTTATTTAGGTAACCAGAAACATAATCTAAGTACTTCCATGCTCTCCTTATCCTTGGTAGAAAGTGTTTATCTGTCAGAGTCATTTACAGTGTATTCCCAGCAACTTTGTCCTTTGTCATATCCTCCCCCCAACCCCCACCTTCCTGGACATTCTCAAACATCCCCAAGGCTCTTTTATATAGGTGCACCATGGACTCTCACACCTCCACTTTTTTTTTTTTTTTTTCACTTTTTATTTGAGAGAGAAAAAGAGCTTGCTCCCCTCCATTGGTTCACTCCTCAATTGCTCACAACAGGTGGGGGATGCTGCCGCAATCCAGAACTCCATCCCGGTCTTCCACCTAGGCTGTGGGAACTTAACCATGTGAGTCGTCATTGCTGCCCGCCCAAGGTCTGCTTGAACAAGAAGCTGGAATTGGGAGCTGGAACTGGGATTCAAACCCAAGCACTCCAACATGGGATGTGGGCATTTCAATCAGTACCTCAACCACTAGACTAAATGCCCACCCCTACTTCCATTTTCTTGTTTTTGCTCCAATAGGCCTGTTCAATGTCATTTCCTTTTTGAGGTCTTTCCTGAATCTATTATACTCAGAAAAGTGAGTGGCTTTCTCTGCTGTGATCCCATACACTTTTTTTTTTTAATTAAGGAATCATTTACATTCAACAAAATGAACAGCTTCAAATTGTACAGTTGGATGAGTTTTGACAAATGTGTACACTGTATAACTTCAATCCCAATCAATAAATAGAATATTTCCTTCCCCCTTGGTTGTTCCCTCGTGTTCCTTTTCAGTCAGCCCACACTGCCTTCCACAGAGGCCACTGCTAGTTCCCACCTCTGTCATCAGAGGTTGATTTTGCTTGCTTCAGACCTTTATAGAATAGGATAACATGATGCACACGTTTGTGTCTGGCTTCTGTCTCTTAACATAATTTTCTGAGATTTGTCCCATTTTTGTGTATATTAATAGCTTGTAACTTTTCATTGCTGAATAATATTACATTTTATGGATAAACAATAGTTTGGCTAGCTATTCTTCCATTGATAGACACATGGCATTCCCTACATGCTTCTGTCCTATATGTTATGGTTAGTGGCTTCCTGGGAGCTCACTGAATAAAGGGATCCTGTCTATATCCTGCTTCAGTCCCCTCCCTTTAGCAAATAGTAGTTGTTTATTAAATATTTGCTTATGAATGAAGCAGCATGACAAAGTCAGTTGTTAATTACTTTGAAGGCAGTTTAATCCAGATTTCACTCAGTGGTTCAGAGGGTGTAACAAGCTCCTTAAACCACGCTTGTTAATAACTGCGTAGTCCTCCATGGAAAGGATATACCATATTCAGGGAAACTTTCCTCATGTTTCTATGGGTGTGGTTGGGAAGGAGAGACCCTAACATGTGTGAGATCTGTTGGATGCCTAGGTAGCTCAGGAAACAGGTTTCAGCAGATGAGCTAATTAGTGACATTATCCACCTTGCCAGAATAGTGTATGCTCCTTCCAGAGAATGCTGGTTCACTGTGTCATCACCAGCACAGAGCTGCTGTAGATGTCCCGGTCTGCCCTTGAACCCATGAGCCCTGTGCTCTTTGTCTTCATTGTGTGTAATAAAATAAGAATATTTGAAATGAGTGAACTCAAGTAGAAAGAATGACTTTGACTTACACTGTCAGTGTTATGGCTGATCATTTGAGCAGAGATCACATCCCTTCCCCACCCATAAGGAAAGTCTTAGAGAAGTGTGTGTCCACCCTGGCCAGGCTTTGCCTTCTGAATGGGCCACATGGAGATGCCGGGATGAAACCAGGCATCACTGGCTCTGTGAGGTTTTGTTGTGTTTTGTTTACAGATTTATGGAGGTGTCATGGGTAACAAGATAAATGGCACATATTTAAAGTGTAAAACATGAACAGTTTTGACATGTGGAAGCCATCACCGCAGGCAGGAGTTTAATGAACACAGCCATCACCTCAACCGTGACCCATCTGTCTTTGTCCTCTCTCCACCCCCAATCTCATTCATCTCTAGGCAACCATGGATCTGTTTTCTGTCATGACGGTTTGCTTTGCATTTTTAAGAATTTTTCATTTTATTTTTTTGTGTGAAGAATTTTTCACTTTATTTTGTGAAGAATTTTTCATTTTAAAAGGAACATATACATGAGCATTTTCCAGAAAGCATGTGGGAAAATGAGTTTATTTTGGTGCAAAAAAAAATTTGTAGAAATCCCTGTGAAGGTTTTTCACTCAACAGGTTCCCATGAACTCTTTTTTTTTTTTTTTTTTTGCCAGGCAGAGTGGACAGTGAGAGAGAGAGAGACAGAGAGGAAGGTCTTCCTTTTGCCGTTGGTTCACCCTCCAATGGCTGCCGCGGCCGGTGCGCTGCGGCGGGCACACCGCGCTGATCCGATGGCAGGAGCCAGGTACTTATCCTAGTCTCCCATGGGGTGCAGGCCCAAGCACTTGGGCCATCCTCCACTGCCTTCCCGGGCCACAGCAGAGAGCTGGCCTGGGAGAGGGGCAACCGGGACAGAATCCGGCGCCCTGACCGGGACTAGAACCCGGTGCGGCAAGGCGGAGGATTAGCCTAGTGAGCCGCGGCGCCGGCCCCATGAACGCTTTGAAGCTCCCTCATCTATTTGCTGTGTGTGTGTATCTGTGTGTATTCCTTTTCTGCAGTTCAGCCTTAGGAAAAGAAAAATCTCAGTGAATGTGTTTCTGGGAATTTAGTTTGCTGAATGAAAAGGGGCCAGTAACGTCCCAGGAACTGAGCCCACTCCTCTGTCCGACTGCCTTTGGCAATCCTTGTCCACCCTTTTCCAGAGCCCAGGTCAGAGTTTGATGCCACCAAGCAGATTGGAGGTGGGAGGTTCTTGTTGACTTCCTGGAAATCATCAGCGTGAACGCTTTTAGTGCCTTTAGCATCTAGGGTTTTATGAGGTTCCTGCACAGCTGGCATGAGGGTAGTAAATTCTCTGACGAGGTGTTTCCATGACACTGGGCCATGGAATGTGGGTGGTCTTCGCGCTGTAGGAACTTGGCTGAGCTGCTGGCCAGAGCCCTTGTTTCCTGCAGAAGATTCAGGGGCCGGGGCTGCTGGGCCATGGAGTGCAAGGTGCATGGGAGTAGTCGCACAGGTGCGTAACCAGCGTTACTGAATCTCTGCTTGACCTCCCGTCAGAAGGATACCCTGACCCTGTGGCAGTAATTTTTTATGGTGAATTATTCAGCCCTGCAGAATGCTCTGGCTCTCACCTCTGCCCTGTCACTCTGTAATGCAGGGGTGTGGGCAGTGTGCAGTCTCCTCTACGGTGTCGCCTCACAGCTTCCTCTCACACCCTGCAGCAGCTCAGCCCTAGCCTAAGGACCACGTGCCCCCTGCCAGGCGGTCTGCAGTGTGGATGGCGACACTGAGGCGCCCTGCCCTGCAGGGTGTGGACAATCTGGGGCCACGCCACCACTTCCCAGAAGGCAGGGACCTTCTCTCTACACTTCGAAGGGAGGCCACTAGTTGTAAGGTGAGGGGGCAGGCAGAGCTGACAGTGCTGGCACCGGCTTGGGTTTCAGACCTGCTGATTTTGCCAGAACAGAGCCCCATCAGGAGGGAATCCTACGGCTCCAAGGAGAAAGAAAAGTGTGTGTGTGTGTGTGTGTGTGTGTGTGTACCCAGCACCTGGCAAGGTCTTTCTGTGGGTAACACCTGCTCATATGCCTACAGCCCAGCACTGGAAGCCCCAGGCCCATTACCTCTGGGTGCTTGGACTTGGGGTGGCACAAGGTGGGAGGCTGAGAAGCCCCACAGCAGCTGCAGGGGGAAGAGGCAGGAAGAGACCAGGGGTCCCAGGTCCTCTGGCCCGTTCATGCTGGCTTGTTTGCTCTTCTGCCCTCTGCCTCCCTCCTTCCCTGCTTCTCTCATGCTCTGTCTTCCAATCTTCATTCCTCGTCACTCAGCCTTTTCTTCCGGGGTTTTACTGATGTGGGAAAGCCCTCCAGGCTGACCCCTCCCACTGGGTATCTCATGGTGCGCCACATCTACCTGGTCTGCTACGGTGGCCGGTGGCCGTCAGCCACATGTGGCTAAGGAGCGCTTGGAATGTGGGGGGTGAAACTGAGAAACTCAATCTGTTTTGTCTTAATACATTTAAATTTCAAAGCTGATAATTTATTCGGTTATTTGGAAAACTTGAAGTGTGTTTGGAACAACTTGGATATGCAAAGCTGCTTTTTCAACTCTTAGCTTTATGAAATCTAAATACAGATAAAATATTTACAAGGAAACTTTAGCATCTGAATTAAGATGTGTTGTAAGTGTAAAATACACACCAGATTTCAAAGATTTACTGTGGAAAAGCTAAAATGTTACACATTAAAATTCTGATAACATGCTGAAATTACAGTATTTTAGATCCAGTCAGTTATATGAAATATATTAAAGTGACATCACTGGTTTATCTGATTTTGGAGTGGCTACTAGAAAGTTGAAAATTTCCTGTGTGTCTTGCATTATATTTTATTATTCTTCCCTTGCTCTAAATTGTCAATTGAGCTCTCTTTACAGGAGGTAAAGGCTAAGCTGAGGCTAAGTTGTTTTTAAAAAAGATTTATTTTATTCATTTGAAAGACAGAGTGACAGAGAGAGGTAGAAACAGAGAGAGAGGTCTTCTATCTGCTGATTCACTCTCCAGATGGCCGGAGCTGTGCCAAACCAAAGCCTGGAGCCAGGAGCTTCTTCCGCGTCTCCCACGTGGGTGCAGGGGCCCAAGGACTTGGGCCATCTTCTACTGCTATTCCAGGGCATAACAGAGAGCTGGATCGGAAGAGGAGTGCCCGTATGGAGTGCCCGTATGGAGTGCCGGCGCTTCAGGCCAGGGTGTTAACCCACTGTGCCACAGCGCCAGCCCTGAGGCTAAGTCTTTGAGTTTAGGGAATTGGGGGAAGACTGCAGGGAGAGAAGGGTGATGCTCATTGCTTTCTCCAGCAAGGACTCCCCCTGCCCCCACACACATACACACAGCTGGGATGGGAGCAAGTCCAAGTCTGAGTTTCAGAGGACCTTCATCTTGCTCCTTGCCTGTTCTCATCCCTGTAAGGGACAGTGACCCCTGGAAAGATGCTAAGGAGGGAGCACAAAGAATCCTTGAGTTCCAACCCAGAGACTCTCAACCTGGAGGGTTTCTATCCCAGAGCTGTGCCAGCCGCTCCGTCACCCACTGGAGCAGAACTGCCCTTGAACTGTTCATCTGCCTCAGTCCTAGGGTGATTGAGAAGTGGAAATGGGAGGCTTTTCTAGACAACCATGGTGCTGATTTGTCACCTTTACAGAGCTGCCTCATTTAGCAAAGCAGGCGTGAAGTCCAAAGCTGAGATCCTATGAAGGGGAATAGTATGTTATGCCAGAAGGATCCAAGATCAGAAGAGGTGGCTGAGAGTGGCTGTCTGCCTGCTAGTTACAACACTCTTGGGAGTGAGGAGAGACACTGGACCTATTCCCTGTGTTCACAGCCCTTTTGTTACAGATATCCCTGTCTTTTCCACCCATTGCTGCAATCTGACTTACTCTTCAAGGCCCAGCTCAGACCCCCCTCCTCCCCGAGCCTTCCCCTGGTAACTCCAGACTTTGCAGCTCCACCAGCTAAGCAGCTGAGTGACCTGGGGCTGCTCACTAGCAGAGTGAATGAGTCAGTTGGTGTGTTTTCCTGACTGGAGACAGATTCTGAGACCTGGATACAAATGAGGAGACCATTTGTTCTGATACCTTTTGCAAGCAATCAGTTGGATGTGAAAAACATTTTATTTATCATTTTTTATATTTACAGTGTATCTTGATTACAATCATTCTGACAATAAATACAGACTTACTGGACAGACTGTCAGCACAGGGCCCGAGGGGTGGTCAGGAGACTGTGAAAGGGAGAATTTAGGGTCTGAACTGGATATGATATCATTGGATCAGTGCACCAAATCCTAGAGTCATCCACTAAAGATGCAGATACAGATTTTTACTACTTTTTCCAGAGGATACTAAAGAAATAGAACAGAGACTTGAAGCCTTATTAGTGAGAGGCAAATGAAAGACCAGAAAAGCCAGGCCTTCCACACCTCTTGTCCCATCCTGTGGTTTGTTTTAGCTATGTCTCCACCTGCCATGTGCCCCAGCGCAGCACCCACCCAGCCACCCCCCTCTTTTTTAGATTTATTTACTTATTTATTTGAAAGGCAAAGTTACAGAGAAGTGGAGGCAGAGAGAGAGAGGGAGGGAGGGAGGGAGGGAGAGAGAGAGAAAGGGGGGTGGGGGAGAGGTCTTCCTTCCACTGGTTAACTCCTGAATTGGCCACAACGGCCAGAGCTGTGCAGATCCAAAGCCAGGAGCTTCCTCTGGGTCTCCCACATGGATGCAGGGACCCAAGGACTTGGGCCATCTTGTACTGCTTTCCCAGGCCATAGCAGAAGTGGAGCAGCCGGGATTCGAACTGGTGCCCATATGGGACACCAGCACTGCAGGCAGCGGCTTTATCCGCTACGCCACAGCGCCGGCCCCAACCAGCCCTTTTTGTCTCAGCCAGGAGACCCAAGAGCCTGGCCTGTGCTGACAGCAAAGAGGGCAGGAGAAATGCCACTGTGTTTCTACCTAGTAAATTAGTCTCTCCGTGAGCAGCCCTGTGCCAGGCACAGTGAGCTCTCTGTTCTCTCATCCTCAGAGTTTCCTGAAGTGGTCTTGATTGGCCACCGTGGGCCAAGGCAGAAACCACGGAATCCACGTGGCCTGGTCACGATGCCTTCCCTGCTGTGATCAGATGATGCATCGCCGGTGCTAATGGCAAGGCCGGGCACCACCATTGGCTCCAAGGCTGTCAGACGTCTGGTGTACAGACACACAGACTGAAAGACACAAAAAGGTGTGATGATGGAGAGAATCTGTAAAGTCAGAGAGAAGAGTAGAGGGAACCTGTATAAATATAGAGACCTGTGCTTTAGAAGGACATTCCATGCTGTCGAAAGGAGATGGGAATCCGCACTCTCTGGAAACAGCCAGGGGCTAGCGGTAGGGGCTTGGTGACTGTGACCTCTTCTCTGCTGTGACTAACTGACCTCCACTTCCATGGCAGGACAGTGAGGAAGGAGTTAAGGCTTCTCTAATACTGTGACTTGGGGGGAGGAATATGGAGACTTAGTAATGTTCCAGTATCTTTGGTCCCTCAATACCCCAACAGTACCAACCCCTGTACAGATCATGTTTGGCCTTTAGAGCCTGAAACTATATTTTAACTTAACACAATGTGATATCCTCAAAGTCGGGAGTAGATCAGACCCAATCCCAGGTTGGCAGAATGGACACTCAGAAGTGGGATTTGGGCAAGAGGTGGAGTGCTACAGTCATTTTGCTTTTGTCTATTTTAGACTCAAAAGCAGACTGGGTCACCTCAGAACTCAGCGTCTGCTCTAGAGAAAGAAAACACATTTTCAAGGAACTGCCCAACTATTCGTGAGATCTGTACAGTATAAAAACTATCAGGAGGTTGGATTTGGACTCAGTATTCTGCCTGCAGGTTGTGGCTCGATAAACAGCTTGTGGTTCCAATTCAGACTCCAAAGTGAGAGTCTCCCAGACCGTCCCTGCCTTCTCGCCTTCCCTCCAACTCCTTGTCTCTGTGTGTGTCTTTCTCCCCTCACCTCCATAAAAAGAAAAAAAAAGAACTTGAAACTTTCTCTAGGGTCCATTCAGTGTCTGTGACCTGAAGGACAGGACTGTGAAAAGTGCCCCTAATATATTGCAAACTGTATTCTGGTTTTCCTTCCCAAGAATTTGGCCCTTCCTGTCTCAACTGTTCCACTACAATTGTGAGGTCAGACTGAAGGTTTTGTCACAGGGGGAAATCAGCCCGCAACAGCTCTTCCTCCCCCGAGGAAAGAAACTGAGTTTCAAAAGCAAAACACAAGCAGAGAGCGCACGTTCTAGTCTGGAAGCTTGGAGAATGAGCAGAATTTCCAAGACACTTGAGAGCACACGTGACGGAAGCCCGGGGTGGACGTGTTTTCCAGCCAGTAACCGGCTTGGGTCTGTGACCCAGAATCCAGACTCCTGACCCATCTCACACAGAAACAGCGGATAGCTCAGAGCTCCAGCCTCCTGACCCAGGCGTTCAGCCCACCCACGGATCACATTACTCTGACGGTGGCCCCAGAGTGCTGGGGGAGCTGGAGGTCCCCCAGGCACTGAGTGTTTGCAGATTGAGCTTCAGAGAACACCTTGAGGTATTTTGAGTGTCCAGAGAGCCACAGCTGTGTGGTGTCCAAAGCAAGGTCCTTCCTTAGATGTCTGAGAGAGCCCCAAACTTCAGGCATGGGCCTCGGTCTCCATCTTGATGGCTGGTTTGTAAATGACCCCCTTGTTGTCACCTTTTTTGCTACTGGAACAGTAAGAACACACAAGTTTTGTTAGTGGCGGAGAAGAGAGCGATCCAGGAGAGCAGCCTGACTCAGCTATGCAACGAGAGAAGTTTCAGAAGTCAGCTTCCCCTCTCAGGTCCTTTCCCCACTACTGTTGACCTTGGGAGTGGATGCCCCCAAACCAACCTCAACCCAAACAGAACCTATTCACCTCCCAGCTGTCCTTTCTATCCCTGACCTGCACTTTGAAGAAGGTCTCATTATCACCCCTAATTTAAACCTTTGATTCCGTAACTCCCCACAACCTGTTTTTTTCCTTCCTTCCTTCCTTCCTTCCTTCCTTCCTTCCTTCCTTCCTTCCTTCCTTCCTTCCTTCCTTCCTTCCTTCCTTCCTTCCTTCCTTCCTTCCTTCCTTCCTTCCTTCCTTCCTTCCTTCCTTCCTTCCTCTCTTTCTCTCTTTCTCTCTTTCTCTCTTTCTCTTTCTTTCTCTTTCTTTCTCTCTCTCTCTCTTTCTTTCTTTCTTTCTCTCTTTCTTTCTTTCTCTCTCTCTTTCTCTCTTTCTTTCTCTCTTTCTTTCTTTCTGACAGGCAGAGTGGACAGTGAGAGAGACAGAAAGGTCTTCCTTTACCATTGGTTCACCCTCCAATGGCTGCTGCAGCCGGCGCACCGCGCTGATCCGAAGCCAGGAGCCAGGTGCTTCTCCTGGTCTCCCATGCGGGTGCAGGGCCCAAGCACTTGGGCCATCCTCCACTGCACTCCCTGGCCACAGCAAAGAGCTGGACTGGAAGAGGGGCAACTGGGACAGAATCCGGTGCTCCGACCGGGACTAGAACCCGGTGTGCCGGCGCCACAGGCGGAGGATTAGCCTATTGAGCCGTGGCACTGGCCCTGTTTATTTTTTCACACCAGGAAAAATAAATTGGGTTTTAGGAAAAATCCGAGAACTGATCATAGAATCATGGGCAAAAGATCACTAGCTAATGTCAATGAGAGATCAGATTTTTCTTCAATTTTTGTTTTTGAGGTTTTTTTGTTTGTTTTGGTGAGAGGGAGATTTGTAAAAGAAAAGATATAATTTTAGTGAGGGGGCAGATCTTTGGTGTAGCAGTTAAGATGCTGCTTAGAACATTCACATCTCATATCAGAGTATGTGAGTTCAAGTCCCAGCTCTGCTTCCACTTCTAGCTTCCAGCTCATATACACTCTGGGAAATGAGTAGTTGGGTCTCCACCAGCCACACAGGAGAACCAAACTGAGTTCCAGTCTCCTGGCTTAGGGGTGGCAGACATTTAGGGAGTGAACCAGCAAGTTGAAGATCTTTGTCTCTCTCAAATTAAAAAAAAAAATCATAGTAAGAAGACAAGCCCCAAACTGAGAGCCTTGTCCAGTGTCACAAAGTTAATCTGCAGGGGCAGCAAGGCTGGCGCACAAACTTCCAAACCTGAGCACAGTGATCCTTGAATGGCCAGTGTCTCATCCAGGGCAGGCCTGAGGCACTGGTGTTTCGGGAACAGTGTTCCTGGGATAAGTGTTGGTTCAAGTGACAAGGATTCTGTCTTCTGCAAGCTGCCTTCTCAGACTAATCATCATAGACACATAAGCCGCTCACTCCCATTCCGAACCCAAACCAACTCACCCCTTTTTCCTTCTGAAAAACCAAATGCACACTGCCAGGACAATGCAGATGCCAAGAACGCCAGCCAGGGCCACCGAGAGGATGATGCCTGGTGAAGAGGCAGTGGGCACACGTTACTTCCCTCCCTCCCCTCCATCTCATGCCACGGCACACGGGTGTGAAATCACGTCCCAGCCGCAGAATCATCCTCAGAAACGTGTCATCGCCCCGTCCCTGTGCTCAGATTCTGGTCTTTGGCTGGGGTACTGAGAGGGGCTGTTTGTAAGTTGTAGTGGTTGCCCAGTAGGGGTTCTCAAACTTACACAAAGATCATGTGAAGAGCTTATTCAAAATGTAGATTTCTTTTTCAGTCCAACTCTCAGAGGCTCGATTCAGTCTGGCATGGGGCCCAGGCATCCGCATTTGACCAAACACTTCTAGCTGATGCCAGTGCACATGGTCCATGAACCACATTTTGAGCAACCCTGGGCTACAGAGTAAGAATTCACTCTGTCTTCACCTGTTGACTTTAAGGCCCATTGGGATGTCTGTCAGTTTTGCCCCCATGTTCCATTGCCGAGTCTTAAGCGATCCCAAACAACCCAGCCCATTGCCGAGGTCACATGGCCATTCACCTGACCTCCACACTGGGTTCAGGGCTGTCCTCAGCCAGTGGCCTCTCACCATGACCACAGAAGTCTGAGGTAGGCTCTTTGATTGTACACATGCAGGCGAGTGATTAGGTCTTTCATTGGAGGAGCATTTGATTGGCAGTTCACCTTTGAATTAGAGAGCAACTTGAGAGTAAGACCCAGAGCGAGGAGGGAGCCAGGAACCACAGCGACAGCACAGAGAAGCAGAGGAGGTGGGCTGGAAGCATCGGAGGCCCAGATCACACCGAGAATCTCAGTCACCCAGCTGCAGCGTGCACCGCCGGCGCCGGCCACATACCCACACTCAGTCCTGTGCCGGGAAGGATTTGCACTTGAAGAGGGGGAGAAAAAGATCAGAAGTTAATCCACAGTCGAACACGCTGCACTGGACTGCTGTGCTGAGAGCTCTTGGAGATACAAGACTTAGGCTCTTAGGGGTGCTTGCTCTCGGCTCAGGTCACTGCCCGACAGAGGGGAGGGGGTGCCTACCTGGGGCACTCATCCTGTGGCCCCTCCCTCCTCTGTTCCTTCATCACAGCAGTCCCTTCGTAGTCAAGACTTCCGTTTTAAATACAGCATGGCCAGGGGAGGGCAGATAAGAGTCAGAACCCACCTGCAGGCCACTGTCTGCCTCTGGGACCTGCCCCTCTTCCCCAGCCAGGAACCTGGCGCCAGATTCCCCCAGCCCTGTCCCGCCTGTTATGGTTTGCTTCTAATTCTGCTTTGGTTCTGCTGGACCCAGTTGTCCACTGTGCCCTTCCCTGATACATGCAATCAGATGACAGTTTCTCCCAGCAAGTTACTGTAGGGGAATGAATGGGGTGAGTTAGGACTCCTCGGTGGGGCTGACCTAGTGTCCAGCCATCTAAGGTGAAATTCCATCGGATTCTTAACTACTGATGAGATTCCCAGTCTCGTCCTCCTTCTTCTAGTCAGGTCCTCCCTCTAAGGAGAGTGTCCATTTACACTTCCCCTTGTCTGCTGGTTTTCTGACTACCGTAGAAACTTCTAGTGTATGCGCACAGGAGTGTGTAGGGTGGGATTTCTTTGTTCTAATTCATACCAGAAACCAGAGTTGTACAGATGGTAGCCACTCAGTCCTGTGTCCACAGAGCCCACGCCAACGACTGAGACCCTGGGAAGGCGCTGGCCGAGTGTGAGACACCAGGAGAGGCCAGGGACTCCCCCTCGGGGCACTCAGTGTCCTGTGGAACCAGACCATGCTCTTCCCGCACTGCTCTCCGGAACTGTGGCCAGAGCCTTTCCCACCTGGCCTCTGCAGTCTCACACTGGGCCTGCAAAGCCTCCCTGGTCGAAGCCTGGCTTCCCCAGGTGGCCCCCGGCTGCTGCGAGGGTGTGCCCAGAAGCCGCGGAGAAGAGCTGTCCCAGAGACAGGTGGACTGTTCTCCCGGCCTCCCAAGTGGAGAGAGGGTGGCTCCCCTCGTTTGCTCCATTCCCGGCCTCTTCTTGTGACCAGAACACAAGGCCAGTCTGTGGCTCAGGGACCTGGGTGCCCATCCGGCAAGAGCCCCAAGTATCTGCCAGGCACATGCTGTGTGCCTGCAGCCTCTGCACAGCGTAACTGCATATTTGGGTTTGTAGTGTTTTCCAAAGGTCCCCAGAGACCTCGGTCCTTGGGATCTTAAAAGAACAAACATAAGAAACTTGACTGTGGTTCCCTTCCTGAGCCCTTGGATGAAGCACACTTTGGCTGTTTGCTAGCAGTGCCCCAGAGGCTCGTAGTGCCGGACCCATTCTCACCACCTAGACTGGTGTGCGTGACTGCTTGGCTGAGCCAGCCAAAATGCATGGCTCCCAAAGGCACCTCTTTCCCAGTCACCCCAAACGTCCTGAGAGCCACTGAGGCCCCCAGATGGCCAAGCAGCCCCAACCCACGGCTGGAGGAACTGCCCCTCACACCAGAGAAGCTACGTCCGCAGAGAGCTATGTCCCCAGGATGGCCCCTCTCTCCAGCTTGGTGACTTCTCTGGAGCGAGTCTGGCTTTCCTCCATTTGCTGCACAGCGCTCTTGGCTGTCACAGTCCCCAAAAACAGCGGCATCATTTCATCCCGGGTTCAGCGTTCCTAGCAGACCACCTGTCAGGCCGCCTAAGTGGCCTCTCCTTGGAAATAATGGAGTGAGATGGAACAGCCACAAAGACCAGGAAAGCCCTGCAGACGGGGACAGGTGGTTGTCGGCCACGACTCTGATGCGGCACAACAAGCAGCTTGCCTGAAGGAGCCAAGGAAGTGCCGCCCCCTCCTGAAGGCCAGGACGGGGCGATGTGGGGGATGCTGTCCCTGACAGACATGTGAGACGCCAGCAACCCCCACCCTCACCCCCACCCCCAGGGAGTGGGGCTTCTCTGCAGAGGTGGACAAGCTCACAGGTCCAGAGCCAGAGCATCTGCTAGTGAAAGGAAGAGGGGGAATCAGTGAGACTCCTGGGGCTCAGGGAGCCCTGGGGAAGAAGCCAGAGTCCGGGGAAGAAGCCAGAGTCCGTTTCACAGCACAGCCCCTGGGAAGGTGCTGAGAAGAGGCATCAAAGGCAGCACAGGGAGGCACAGCCGGAGGAATCTGTGGCTAAGGGCTAAATGGGGACTAAGACAGGCGGTTCCCACCCAAGAACAGGGAGGCGGACGGCAGGATGGGGCCTGGCTCACCGAGCTGGCCGGCCAGAGCCACTGCAGGAGCTCAGCAGAGGGGGCTCCTGAGCTGCTAGGAAGAGGACGCACGCCGTGCAGGCGCCAGAGAGCTGTCTGCTCTCCAGGAAGTGTGAGCAGAGACCAGCAGTTTGACACACAAAAGGGAATCACAGATACAGAACTCTGTTGTGACACGCGTCCGCCTCCGCCGCGAAGGTGCAGACACCTGGGGAAGGCGGCGGGCTGCGTGCACAGGGCCTCGCTCCCTGCTCTAGCTGGCTGAGCAGCGGAGTCCTCACTGGCATCCGCTGGACTGAGGGAGGTCGCTTACCTGTTTCTGAGGTCTTCTGAGGCCTCAGGCGTAAGCCCAGCAGGAGGAACAAGCAACCCATTTGCACATCTTGGGGTTCCTAGAGAAACACTCTAGTATTTTCTAACTCCATTTGCAATTCTATTTGATTGTGAGATACAATTCTTTTCCTTTCAAAGTGTCACTTTTAAGTAGGGACTGTTTTGCAAGTGGCATGTTACATAGTGGTAACATATACACATACATGACTCCTTCCAGTTTCCATCCAGGAGTTTATGGCTACAGGAGGTTGATAGTTAAAAAAAAAAAAAAAAAAAGAACACTCCAGGTTAGGATGGTAAAAACTACTACTGCCATGCTTAGAAACAGTCATCACAGCGAGTAATGGCAGTGCTGGCGCTGTCTTCGGTGAGAAACACAGGAGAGATGCTCTCGGTAACCACAGAGCACAACTCACTTTGCAGGATGTATTTCAGTGGGGACTTTACCTTATTCACTATGCAGCCTAATAAATAATTTCTCCAGAGAAATTTGCCAAAAAGATACTACACGAGGGAACTGGACTTTGATGGCCATGATAAGGACGGAGGGCTTTGTCTCCAGGCCAGGACTCCAGGCCCAGGACAGAAAGCCACATTGCTGTGAGGTGCCTGACTCCCCTGGTGCTCAGTACCCTGGGGGAATGCTCACTGTGGGCCTGGGCCTTTGACCCCTGTCCAGCCTGAGCAGTAGCAAGCCTGTGAGGAGACTTCCTCCATTCAACATTGGACAGTGAGTTCTGATCCTTAACTTTTCTTAAGCAAATGGATTTTGATTTTAGTACTGTTTGGCAAATTGAGAACAGAGGAAAGGAAGACTTCATTAAAAAGAAAATTTTGACAACTAGCCAGGCTCGTGGGTAGAGCAGTCTGCAGAGGAGGTGCTGGGGAGGGGAGAGTGAGAGCAATGGGTGGGTGACGTTCTTGTAACAGCGTACAATAAGCACCAGGCATAGCACACAAGCAAGATGTCAGTCTTCGTGTCCTTAAGGAGCTTGTCATGTGGACCTAATGTGGACCTGTCTGCCCATCGTCCTTCCTCCTGTTTCTCCTGGGTAGTGACAGTGACCCTGGGAAGTGAACACGGTGTTCAGGCTGCCCTGAGGGTGGACACTGAAGCCACCTCCAAGAGGCTGTGATTAGAGTGGGGTCTTGGAAGACTTTTCCAGGAAGAGGAGAGAGGGGGCGTCCATCCCACAGGGGATTGTGTGGACACATGGAAGTGCCAGCCAGGTTAAGGGGCTGAGGCCGAGCAGCAGGGATGGGTGCCTCGGGGCGACCATGTGGAGAGATCAGTGGGGGTCCCGTCACCAGTGGGGGAGGGAGGCCCAACCTTCCCCAGCCCCTCTTCCCACTGTCTTTCCTGAACAAGCTCTGCTCAGTGCCAGAGTCTTGTTGTTAGGAGCAAAATGCCATCCACCATGGGGTTTTCTGTCCCCACAGTGCAGGACCCGGGCTGTGCTCAGGAAACGCAGCGTGTGGAGGGGACAGACATCACTTCCTAGCATACAGGATGACTGCTCCCGGCCGTTCAGCACCCTGACGCAGCTCTAGGGGTTTGAAGGTGGGAACTCTGGTGACTCATGTGGGTACTTTGGAAGAATCCAGGATACCCTGATACCTTTTATTTAGATAGAAACTTTTAAAAAATCAACACCTACAATGAATGCATTCTGATCTCAAAAACTTCAATAATGAGCCATCTTTAGCCATGTGAGATTTCTTTCTTTTTAAGGTTTTATAGAGCTGCCCCGTTGTACTGCTCCACAGATTTGCCATTGGTGAGGGCCCGCGCCCTCGACTGCCTAAATGCACTTGGGCTCTGGGTTCCGTGCTGGGGGGCATGCAGGGGCTCCGAGCAAGCCCAAGAAAGGTGCGACTATAGCAACTTTTTGGCTTCCTTTAGTCCCTGCAGCTTCCTGTGCCCTGATGTGTTGAAATACCCGAGGGTGTTGGTTGGAGGGGCTCCTGGTTTACCACTCTTCACTATCTGGACCCAGTGTGGGTGGCACTGGCTAGGAAGAGGTCAAGCTGCAGGAGCCAAGCCCTGGTCCCCACGACTTCCTTCCTTCCCTTCCTTCAATGGGCTGCTGACTTCCTACGTGACCCGAACGGGTCCCCAGTGGTTCCTCTCACAGGGAGCTCACGTTGAGGACAGTCCTGCTTCCCCTCGGACCACTTGGATGGAAGAGGTCCTTTTTAAAAGTAAACCAAAATATGCCTGCCGTGACTTTGACCTTTCATCAAGAGTAGGCGTTTATACCAAAGACGCAAGAAACAAGAGAGATAGAGATAGAGATAGAAAGAGAGAGAGAGGGAGGGAGGGAGGATATGGAATGATTGACAAAGGCAACGTGGACAAAGTTGCTGCTTCCAAGGAGCTGGACCCCCTGGGAGGGATGTGTCTCAGGCCACTTCTCTCAGCCACACCCAGCTCCATGAGAAGGGTACGCATTCCTGTCCTAAGGGAGGTGGGAACAAGGCCTCTCACGGGCTGACTGCTTCTGCCTCTGTGACTTCACTCTTACTGTTTTCAGACTGCAATTTTCACACTGGAATAGAATAAAGAACAGAGCCTGCATACACAAATCTAGACTCCTTTGAAATGAGTGAAAATACTCAGTTCCGGGCTAGGGGTGTCACGGGACGGCCCCCGGGGGCAGTGACTCTCAGCCGGGGGTGACATGGCCCTGCTCCCCTGCAGACAGTTGGCTATGTCTGGAGACGTTCTGGGGAGATGCCACTGGCACGTAGTGAGCGGCTGCAGACCAAGGATGCTGCCACGCACAATTACCCTGCCCCAGACATCAGTAGTGCCAAGGGTGAGAAACTGCCTTGCAGCTATGTTAGGACTGGAAGCCCTGCAGGGACAGAAACCAGGGCCTGGGCTCCTTTCCTAAGCCCGATCTAGAACAGCAGGGTCAAGTTCAATGATTCAGTCCCAATTAACCCAAGTTGGTAAACTTTAGATCCTCCCCTAAGGTCCAAGAGCTTTCTCTCCTAGAGGATTTCCTTAACTTATTCTTCCCCTAGCAGAATGTTCTGACTCCACTGTTCTTCTTCACTTCTAGGGGTGGGGTGGGGTGGGGAATCCTCAGTAAACCAGACCCTAGGTGTAAGCATGCCTCAGTCTACAAATAATTGAATCCAAATTGCTCAAGGTTCACACCGACAGCTTTGTGCCACAAACCAGAGCCTGCATGTTACAGTCTGGGGCCCACTCCAAGATGGGTGCCAGAGGCCCTCGTGCATGCAGGCTTGGTACTTCACTCCTCTGGGGCTCCCTCCTTACCACTCCTTGGGAAGCAGCCCTGTTTGCTGCCTGTGCCTTTGGAGGGTAAAAGGGAGGGGAGGATTCTGGCCAAGTTTCTATAATCAGCCTCCAAATGAAGAGGTTTTCCTTGGTCTGCCATGGATTCTGCCTCCCGGGAGCTGAGCCCCGCCTGGGCTCATGGAAGCAGCAGCTCAGAGCAAGCCATGCAAGACAGGCAGTGGCAAAGCTGCATTTATGGGGCCTTGATCTTGATGCCCTAAGCTGGGCCTCTACTCGGAGGCCCCTGAAGCTCTGCCAGCCAGACTGGGAGAATCTACAAAGCACTATCTACGAACCTGCCTGCACTGCCACACTACAAGCAGCTACGCAGGCCAGGGCCACTCTAAGGAGATGGCTATTTTTCCCCACAGCCACAGTCCATCGTCCCAGTGCAGGTTACTTTTAGTTGTCACACTCAAGCTCCTGCTCCGTTTCTTCTGATGCTCTGTGACTGCCCTCACACATTGTTCCTGCAACGTAAAGTCAGGATTGGCAGTTGTTAGCATCCACACAGCAACGGAACACATGAGCCCTGCGAGGAGATTGGACTGCCCCGTCTGACCTGGCATTTCATAGCTGAGAAAACCAAGGCCAAGGAAGGGACATGATTTGTCCACACCACACAGCCCAGGAAGAAACCAAGTGAGGCCCTGAGCATTATCCTGGTTCCAGGCACGTGCCAAGACCCAGCTCGGCGAACACAGCTGCTAACAGAGTCCTGCACCACAGCAGAAGTCACCTGATCTATGGGGGCAAAGTCCCTTCTCTCCAGGGTTCTATGTTTTTTTGTTTGTTTTATTAAGGAGTGGAAGCAGTTGGAGAGTTCAGTTTAACCCTGGAATACTGCACACTCAGAAGAATGGGAAAAGAGAATGCTGTGCCTAGATTGGTCCAAAAGGGCTAATTCTGCACATTCTAGTCATTTCCTCAAAGTTGAAGGCCACTGCCACAGAGATTTTCAACTCCTAGGAAGGGCCAACTGTTCACAGATTGACTTCTCAGCTCGAGGGACTGCAGCAAAGAGAGAGTGACCTGGAAGCGTGGTATCTGGAGAGGAGTGCACAAAAAGGGAGTCCGTACATTTGCAGGCATGTCTCAGTTAACTGTGGGCCCCGTAAGGAGCAATTCAGAGGGGCAGGTCCCTAAAGCTTTCAGGCAAGGGCTCTGAAACACAGTCTGTTTAAAAGGCTTAGCAGGTGACAGTTCTAGTTTCGCATAACAAGAAAGGAACTAAAAAGGCAATCCGAGTGCAAGGAGGGTTTGGGTTCTCTGCCATCCCCAGTCATCGGTCAGCTCCCTGGGGTCTCCCTCCAAGTGCTGTCAGGGGGTAAAGTGGAACTTCTGGGGGTCTGACCTGCTTCTGACCACTCAGGGTTCCCAAGTTGGGAACAGCTCGAGAATCTACAGTGAGAAAGTGAGCTCAGAGACTGGAAGGAGGGCGTGGACCTGCCCCCCCCCCTCCTTCCCCCACTTCCAGCAGCACTGACACGGGCACTGAGCAAGCGGAAATGCTAACGTCCTTCTGGGCAGTGATTTAAAAGGAACAAGTGGACCTCACAGTATTAGAAGCAGACCAAATATCGTGCTTTGTTCAGTTTGGACCGCTCGTGCCGAGCTGATGCAGGCTTCGAGGAGATTAGATCGAAATGCTGTGAACAAGGGCACCTTCCTGCCTGATTGGCTTTGCTGCAGAAAACCTCAAGCTGCGGTGGCCACACGCGTGGCGTTTGTCCACTGCCTCGCATCTTACAAAGGGGCATCCTTCGACGTTAATGGTGTGTGAATCGGAGGCCAGGCCTCAGATGGGGTGACTGCCAAGAAGGGCTGGGGTGAGAAGTCAGAAGTGCGATCTCATGGGACGATTCCTATCGTGCATCTCAGGAGAAGGGGTCCGTCTCCAGTGCACTGAAGTCCCCAGGAACGTCCTCGCCTCCACATCTGTGGGAGACTCTCAGACTTAACAAGGGCTCTCGTCCCTGCACCCGGAGGGCCCAGCCCGGGCTTCTGTGCAAGACTCAGGGAGCTGGAGGGCAGTGACGGGGAGACCCCAGGAAGGCCCTGCTCCAAAGCACCTTGAGGCACTGGGGTTCCTGTGGCAGCCAGGGTGCTCTTAACCAAGCACCAGTGCCAGGGACCGACTTCCTAGGAAATGAACAGGCCTTGACACCACGTCCCACGGACCCTGCGTCCCCTCACCTTCTTGGAAGGAGGCATGCACCAGTCTCACGCCGAAGTTCTGGATGGGCCGGAAGTTGTTGATCATTTCTCTAGGGGCAGGGTCGTCTGCACGTGTGAAGTACAGAGCTGTCTGCAAAGCCAGCAGCTAAGGGAAGGAGCAGAAACACAGCCGGCGGGCACAGTGACGCTCCCCTGCCCAGCCTCCCCTGCCCCTACCCCGCATGTGGGAGAAGCCTCAGGAACTGGCCCCTGGGGTGCTTGGTAGGAGACATCAGAAAGCAGTGGCAGGCGGCAGGGGCAGGGGCAGGGGTGTGTAGAGGTGGGGTGGTGAAGAAGATGCAGGATTCGGCTTAGTAGTTAAGCTGCCCACGTCCATATCAGAGTGCCCGGGTTCACTGTCTGTCCCCGACCCTGGCAGGGAGCAGTGCTGCCTCAAGGACTTAGTCCTTGCCACCCACATGGGAGACCTCAAGTAGGTTCCTGGCTCCTGGCCTAAGACCCAGCTATTGCAGGCTTTTGGGGAGTGAATCAGTGGATGGGAGCTCGCTCTCTCTCTGTCCCTCAAATAAAAAAATTCAAGCAATCAAGGCACCGCCCACCCTGGGGTTTCTCAGTCACTGGGTGCCGGGAGGCGCCGGGTCTGACTTGCCTGCTGCTGAGGCTCTGGGGAAGAACAGTGCTGCTAGCTCTGATTCCCCCTGAAGTCTTCCCCGCATAGAGAGGACCCTGGCGGTGGAGGGCGCCTTAGCCTCTCACAGGGACCACGTTCCTCTCAGAGACCCGAGTTGGAACCCAGAGCTGGTTCTGATGGTTGCATCAGAGGATGGAAAAGGGCCATCAGGCTGTCACAGGTCCCCTGGCTCCTGGCTCCGTGGCCACTGTTTCCACACACCCCCCTGGATTATATGATCTGTTTCCAAGGGGGCTTCTGGGTTAGGCTGTGCTGCTCCTCCCCACACACATTTGCTCTCCTGATTCACTTGCCCTTATCTCTGCCTACCTACTGCCAAACGTCCAGGTCAGGCCCCCATGACACCGAGGCAGGTCCTGACCAGCTGCCAGTGAAACAAATCACATTGCTGACGATGATGATGATGACGGTGCGAGTTGTAGAGGGGACCGAGGTGCCATGTGGGCCCTGACTCGGGCGGGCGCAGCACTTACCTGCTCCTGGGAAATGGTCACAGGGTTCCGGAAAACCGTCCAGAGCACGGAGGGGTAGCAGGGAGGGGTGGTGAGGGAGCCTCGGTAGCGGTAGTACTCGGCGGGCTTCTCGGGAAGCAGCTCCTCAATGTTGAAGGTCGGGATGCGCACGTTCTGTCCTGGAGAGACGGGTGTGTGTGTGTGTGTGTGTGTGTGACCGTGTCAGCCTCGCTCCCGTGGCAGAGCTGCAGCGAAGCTTAGTGGCCGAGCCATCCAGCCCATGGACCCGCTCATACCACGTGTCCGACGGCTTACCACCCTTAACCCAGTGCACGCCTACAGACAGCACCCAGCCCTTGCATTTAGTTTTCTCAAGGTCTCAGAGGATGGCACGTCCTTCTCCAACAGAGAGAATCAGCATCCAAGGACCCTCTCACCTTTGTACTTCACGTATCGCAGGAAACTGAAGATCCTGTCGTAGTACGGGTTGAAGTAGCCCTTCTGCAACAGACCGACAACTGCTGTCAGAGGGGCTGGGCCAGGGCCAGGGCCGCCAAGGCCACCAGGCCACCAGGGCCGAGTCCTCCCTAAGGATCCGCCTTACTAGGAAAACCACGATGGCTCCCCAGGCCGTTGGGAGTCAGTGTCATGGTCCTGCCCTTGTGCATCTCAGGACATCCTGTGGCTGTAGCAGAGATCGGGACGTGAGCCCAGGGGCCACAGCCAGCCGGTGTCCACCTAATTCAGAACTGCAGGGAGTTCCAAATTCACACGAGCCAAGTCAGACAAGGAAGCGTGTTGGGAAATGAGGTACTTGCTGCCTCATCAGGAAAAACAAAAACAAAATGCCAGCGAATCAGAAGACAGGCCCACTTTCTGGGAGGAGACTCTTGCCAGGGTCCCCAGGGAGAATGGAGGCCAGGGCTGGGAGGATGGCTACCAGGGGTCAGAGCCCGGCTCGGGCGCCCCACGGAGCAGTACCTCCTTCTCTCCCAGGGCCTCTCCAGCGGGAGGCCGCACTCCTTATGCAGGAGGGCTGGGGCTGCTTTGTCCAGTGTCACAAAGGACGCCTCTGCCCAGCCAACGAGAGAAAGACCACAAGAGAAAGAGCCCTGGGGAGGACTCCCCCTGCTCCGAAGGCAGGCTGCACACAGGAGCAGCTTAGGACCACCTGGCGTGCGAGGAACCAAACGCCAAATCTCAGTCTCATCCCTGCTTGAAATTCCATGCAAAACCCCTTACCCATCTCTCACCTCAATGAGAACAGCCAGGACGGCAAGGCCTTCCGACTTGTTGCTGGCGGTGCTGATGTCAGGGTACGAGTCTGAGTTATAATGGACGATGTGCAGCTGCAGAGAGGGAGAAGCCGGCCGTCAGGGGAGCCTCTGCTTCCCCAGGAGACTTCGATCCCCATCCCTGCCTCTCCCAGCTGTCTTAGAACCTCTCAGAACCCCCCTTCTGGGCGGTCCCAGGCTCACCCTTTCCCAGTTCACAAGGCAGACTGTGTCTATCTTACCCATTCATTGTGTCCCCAGGGCCTGAAACAGAGCCAGTGTGCAACAGATGGGAGCGAACCAGGGACGAGAGTGTTTTACGGTAACCGTGGAAAAGCCTGGGCACTTGGCAGCACTCCTGCCCTCTGATGTGTCCTGCTTTAGTCTGGAAGCTGAGACGACACGGTCCCTGTGACTCACCCACCTTCAGCCTTGGCCTCTCTGTACTTGATCTGGGAGCCGTGGGCGCTGCAGTGGGAAACCTGCAGCTGTAACTCAGGCGTCGTTGTATGTAGCACAGGTGCAGGAGAAGCACCTTTAGAAGGCTTTAGAAGTTCTGTCAGTCACATTTTAAGACTTCAAGAATGTTACTGCTTTTATCTTTACAAAATAACGTTCTAAGCTCTTTTTTTTTTCATAGCAGAAATTTTTGTAATTATTATGGTGAAGAAAAGAGAAGTTCCCAAAGAATCCTGAGTTTAAAAAATCTAGGGGTGGATATTTGTCACAGTGGGTTCAGCTGCCACTTGGGACACTCACGTCCCCGATCAGAGTCCCAGCTGCTCTGTCTCCAATCCAGCTTTCTGCCAATGTGCCTGGGAAGACAGCGGATGATGGCCCAAGTAGTGAGGCCCCTGACAGCAACCGAAGAAACCTGGGCAGGGATCCCGGCTCCCGGCTTGGGCCTGCCCCTGCACGGGCTGTTGTGGACATTTCAGGGGTGAGTAGGCAGATCAGTCCTTCTCCCTGCTCCGCGCTGCCCCCCTCCCCTAACTCACTCCCTCCATTCCTCACCTGGCCTTCTCAAACATTTTTAGTCAACAGACCTACATACAGAACACATGCATTTTTCTTGATTCTTTGCCTCGAGACTATGACACATTGAAATGTTTGTATCTCTTCCCATGTGTCTATAAATAGAATTCAAGCATATTTTATTGAATACAGCATAATATACCTATTTTAAGCTTTCCTTACTTTTCTAAATTATATAATTTTCTTTAAAAGTGATCTTCGAGTAAGGATTTCTCCAGGGCCCCGGCTTCACCATCCTTCCCCCAACAGGACACATTCTCCCATGCTACCCAAGCTGTCTCGGTCGGGTGAGGCTTTGGGGCGATAGAGCTGAACCGCATAGGGCTAATCCCACCCCCAAGGCCTAGTCCTTTCTACTTACAGGTGACTCTGAGCTTGTGATCTGTCTGAGCCCTTTGGTTATTGTCATTTAATATAATTAAATCCAGAGACGCGGAGTCTGACCCAGGCACAGGGCAATCCTCAGTTAGTACTGAGGGTATTAACCCAGTAAGGGTCCCAAGTTTTCAATTCTGCAAATATTTCAGTGATGTTTAGTACAAAGTTGCCACACGTGGTACACTTACCGCTCTCACTTTAAGCCCCTATAGATGTCCTGTACACAGGACGATAGGACACAGTGGGTTAAGAAGGAGTCTTTTCTATATGCCACTCGGAAGAGCCACTGCATACACTTGCAAGGGCCTGCTGGGGAGACTCTGCTACTTAGTGTCATCCTGATGCCTCTTGCCCACTGTCAGCATCCACGGTTCATCAGGTCCTGGGTCTGATGATGTGGATTAACAGTAGAAAATACAGTGGCTAGAAACGCTTGTGAATGCATAAGCCCTCCGTAACTCCTTTATGGCCCTCGGGGGAAGTGGAAGCCTCCACATTGCTATTAGCCTGGAAGGAACTGCAGCTCTTGAGCTGCAGGAACGGCTTGCTCTGAGACGCGTGAAGCCCCAGTTGTGTCAGAATCACAGCCCCTCCACACTGGCAACCAGACCTGTAATTAGCCCAAGAAACGAGCAGTCCAGCCGTTACTAGCAGAGCAGCGGTCACGCCATTATTTATCAAGGGCTCTGCTCACTGGTCCACAGCATTGATCTCGGTGCATTTAATTCCCTGCAGCCACTGAGACCCACACACCCCCAGTTCCATGCTCTGAAAGGGAGCAACTGAACTCTTCCCTGCACCAGTCAGTTGCACACTGGTAGTGCAGGAAAAAGAGCCCTGGCCTCCCTCTCATTGTCTGTGGACATTTGGGGTTAGCACCTCAGGGTGGCCTAACTCCATGCTGTACTGACCTCCCAAGCCACCTGCAGGGAGTCTCTCATTATAATGCCAGTCACTTTGATTCATGAGTAACCCTGGACTCACGACTCCCATGTCCCCAGGCACAACCCATGTCCAGGGAAGGGACATTGGGATGATAGGAAAGACACATAGAGACAGCACAATGCGTGAAGACAGATGGTAATTTGGGGGGGCGGGTTGGGAGGGCAGCAAGCCTAGCATGATTCCGCAATGTGATGCTGTGGCTGGACAAGCATGAGATTGTCACCTGCCCAGATAGGAGGACAGTGACTAGCAAAGGGGAGGTGGGTTCCCTGTGTCACTCTGGGGCACTGCCTTGTCTGCAGCATCACTTGGTTAAAAAGATAGAGACAGACCCAGCAAGATGAGGAGAAGAGAGACCAGTGTACCACAGGTGAGCCGCAGGGTGGCCCAAGTGGCTGAAGCTTCCTGTGCCACCAACAGGGCCGGTGCTGGGTGCACAGAGGGAGAAAGCAGCTGCCCACCACCACCACCGCCACTGTGCTCTGATCTTATCTGTACAGTGGCCAGGTGGATGCCAGCAGCCCCTGCCAGACTGGCCGCTCACTCACCTCAGCGGCGAACTGCTTCCCACCCACGGTGTGCTCAGAGCCGTAGGGGTCATTGCGGTTCCCCCAGTGCAGGTGCAGCTGCGTGGCAGTGTAACGGGACGGGAGGCCCTGGAGGTACATGTCCGGGGGCAGGTTCAGTCTCACTGCAGGGAAGAAGGGGCAGCCTTCAGTGCCCCGGTCAGCTGGGCACTGCCAGGGAGTGGTCCGGGTTACAGGCGGCTGCAGGGCAGATACCTGGCTCCCTCCCTGACTTCCCAAGGGCACAGCACTTTCTTGGTTCCCCTTGGAAAATGAGGCCCAGGATTCAGATCCAGGCTTGCCTGGCTCTAACACCTGGATCCCCCAGCCCGCTGAACTGTCTGGTCCCTTGAGTGGTTGCTGATGGCCCCAGGGGCTCAGGCCTGTCTGCTTCCCAATCCCAAGAGAGGTGCTGCTTTCTGGCAGACCCTCCCAAGCCCCTGGCCCCCAGTGTCTAGGCAGGCAGTGAGCCAGGCAGCCCTCCAACGCCCACCCTGCCATGGGTGAGTGCCTCAGCAGAGCCCCCTCCCTGCCCTTCATGCCCCTGGGGTGTCTCCCTCACCGGAGTGGCCATCATTGGTCAGGTTAAACTGCTTGTCGGCAGACACATTGTAGCCCTGGAACTCAAGGGGCGTCAGGCTGGCGTCATACTGCAGGGTGTCGCCGTGCAGGTCTATCGGGGACTGCAGACGGCCCCCGCAGGACGGGTACTTCTTGAACCAGCTCCTCTCCCCGTCAGCACCTGGAAGGAGAGATTCAAACCAAGATTTGGTCAGTTTTCCACAAAGCACTTCTCATCTAATTCTGTGTTCGGTGCAACTGCACCTTTTCTCCTTCTCCTTCTCCTTCTCCTTCTCCTTCTCCTTCTCCTTCTCCTTCTCCTTCTCCTTCTTCTTTAAATGTTTATTTTCACCTATTTGAAAGGCAGAGAGAGAGAGAGAGAGAGAATCTTCCATGTGCTGGTTCATTCTCCCAAATTGCCACAACAACAAGGGCTGGCCAGACTGGAGCCAGGAGCCTTGAACTCCGTCCACGTCTCCAACATGGGTGGCAGAGACCCGAGCACTTGAGTCGTCACCTGCTGCCACCGAGGAGGCATGAGCAGGAAGCTGGATCAGAAGCAGAGTCACTGGGACTGAGATGTGGGCATCGCAGGCCGTGACCTAACCCACTGCAGCACAAAACACACCCCCTCCTCTTTTCTTAATCCCCAGAGGTGAATTCTTCAGGCCCCGAGACTTGGCCTTCAGAATCAGGTCTGGCCACAGTTCAAGACCAGCTTCCCTTAGAATGATGAGGGGGACGGGCTAGGGCGGCCCAGCTTGATTTTGTGCCTTGTTCATATGTTGCCACAATACGTGTTCTCGCCAAGTGAAGGCTGCTGACTTCAGCAACTTCACATCTATCTGCTTGTTGAGCACTTACTATGTGCGAGCCAGGGGCTGTGCTGGGTCTCGGGGCCCCTGCTCACCCATGCTGGCTTTGTAGTAAGAAAGAATTTAATTACTCCACTGGCTGTCTCAGATTGGAAAAATTGTCTACAGCTCCAGGTAGGCTTTTTCAGGCTGGTGAATCTATAGGTACAGTTTTCCTGATAGAAATCTACATATTCATATCTACAGCATAGAACCCAGTGTGATAGGGATGCTTAGAAAACATCAGATAATTAGCTGCCTGAAGCTCAGAGCCAAGGACGGGTTTAAGCTGGAAAAAAATATGATACTACTACAAGCTCGTTATTACAATATAATTGACACACTGTCAGTGAGGAGAGACAGACCAAAACCCCCAAACCTCCTGGGGTGCAAGCTCCGTGCCAACTGTCACACGGCAGCACCTCCCGTGCAAATGAAAATAAACATCCCGTGTTCAGGTAACCTTTCCCACTCCCCCAGGGAAAAGTCCTCAAAGAATGTCAGTCTGTGTTGAAAAGATTCTCCTGGTAACTAAACAGATTTTCAGGCTGAGGTTTCTCCAGAAAAGCAAGCAGCTGGCATGTCCTGGCCCGTGGGGTAGAACCATGGTGCCCCGGGGGCTCTGCCAGGGCTGGGGATCCTGCTTTGGCACCTGGGATCAACACATCAGGATGTCAGCACCGGGAACACTGTGTCCGGGGAGCCTCCCAGCACCATGGCAGGGGAGTGGGAATGTGTGTGCCCAGGATCCTGGCCCCGACACCTCGTGCTCTGACATGGGGGCCTCATCCCAGGGCAGGGAGCATCGGGTAACACTCGGGACTCGTGTTCATTGACAGTGCTAGGGTGTCCCTGGTTGCCAGCTGAGTTCTGGCCCCAGACAGCCACTTTTCATGCTGCCACCCACTGGGTTCTCCTGTCCAGAAACCTTAGAGCATGGAGGAGCTGCAGAATCTCCGGCACAGCTTTTCGTGGGACACCAGTCTTCCCACTCGTGTGCTGCACAGTCTCGCTGAGCCGTGCTGTTTTCATTCTCAAAGCACTAAGCACGCAGAGACGGCGACGGAGGGGGCAGGGAGGCTCAGGCTACCAGAGCTACTAGAGTAGGACAGGCACTCACTCAGCTCGGGGCAAAGCTGAATTCCTCAGGGGTGGCAGGGAACGGGGTGAAGCCATCATGAGACATCACACTAACCCCAAGGGTCAGGGAGAAACTGCCCAGGGTGGCCAGATGTCCCCGGGGAGGCTGCCAGCCTGCCTGTGCTCACCGCTCCACCTGGGCCCCCAGCCAGGGTAGAGGAAGCTGCCAGCCTGGCTTGGTTGGGAAAACTCTGGAAGTGCAGAGATGCAGCCATGAGCAGGTTTCTCCTTGCATAAATGACAAACAGGAGTGGGGCTCGGATGAGCTTTCCTTCCCCGGGATGGACCTTCCAACTGGTGCCACCCCTGAAGAGTGCAACATGTCTTCAAGACCACCTTAGCTCTGAGAGCCACGTGGTGAGCAGGGCCCCAAGGATCAGAGAGTTTGGGGAAAGGCCATTGGAAAAATTCTGCCCCTAGATACTCTTTGTGGGAACTTAGGGCCAAGTTAGACATCTCAGGACAGGAGACTGAGGATCTGCCCTTACAGCTCCACGGGTGAAGTAAGGTTCGGTGATTAGTAGGGAGTTAGACTTTGGCTTAGTCACCGAGTTACCGCCCTTTGGCCACAGGCCCTCTGTGTCCCTCGGTGCCTGTATTTATCCAGGAGGCTGGGGGCATCCAGCTCCCCCAGCTCCCATGCTGTCTGCGGGCACGTGCTGTGTCTCCCCCAGCCCTGTTTTTCTCTGCCCTGGCACAGCACTGTCCTTGCGTGATTCTGCAGCTAGACTCTCACACCTCTTTTATACGTGTCCTTGCCCCAGGGGGGAAGGACACCCACCTTAAGCCCCCTGTTGTGTTTTTCCCTTAAAAAGAGAGGGGGGAAATGAGGTCACTTGGTCAGGTTCAAAAAAGTGCCTTCCAGGGTCAGCGCTGTGGCATGGTGGGTAAAACTGCCAAACTGCAGTACCAGCATCCCATGTGGGTGCTGGTTCAACCCTGGTTGCTCCACTTCTGATCCAGCTCCCTGCTAATGTGCTTGGGAAAGCAGCAGAAGATGGCCCAAGTGCTTGGGCCCCTGCACCCTTATGGTAGACTGAGATGAAGCTCCTGGCTTTGGTCTGGCCCAGCCATGGCCATTGTGGCCATTTGGGGAGTGAACCAGCGGGTGCTAAACTTCTCTCTCCCTCTGCCTCTGCTTCTCCCTCTCTGTAACTCCACCTTTCAAATAAGTAAATCGAAAAAAAACAAAAAAACAAAAAAACAAAAAAAAAACCACCAAGGTGCCTCCTAGCTTTCTAGTTGACCTGCACGAAGACTGGTTCTGTTTAGGACCATTCATTGGAAAAAGAAATCTGGTTTCTGCTGTGTGGCCTGGGAGGGGACCTGCCAGATATGTGGCTTCTGAGTTCCTGAGACCATCCACCGGCATGGGGTGGCCACTGTCCCCTCCTTGCACAGCTGGGGACACCCTCAAAGCAGCTGCTTGTCTTAGTGGCTTGTGGTGACAGACACGTCATGGGTGATGGCAACAGACTCTTTCCTGTCTGCCTAGCCTCAGCCTGGCCCAGCTGTGACCTGCAGCCACGGTAACACTGGCCTTAGCTGGCAGCTCACTAGAGCTGCAATTTCCCAGTTCCATCTCAGCTTTCACACCCCTGCCAGGTGCTGTGCTATCAGCAAAGCTCTGTGGGAGGTGACCGTTCTAAAAGAGGCCTTTCTCTCCAGCTCCAGCGAAAACTGAACTTCGCTCTCCTGGGTTTGGACTTCGCCTCTCTGGCTGCTCAGATTCCTCCCATGATCGCAATCACGTGTATCTCACAGGCTTTTCTGAATGGAATCCAGGCATTCTTTCTTTCCAGTTCATGCATTTTTCTAACCTTGGCAAAAAGAAGTGGACAGGGTTCCTGTTTTGAATGTTAACGAGACACTCACGTGGCTCAGCTCCGAACGCCTCTTGCAATTTCTGATTGGGGGTTGTGAGGATCTGGGGTGTGGGATCTGTGCTGAGGACCAGATTTTTTTTTTTTTTTTTTAAACGGGAAATTCAAAGTGCATCCTGCAGAGGAGAGAAGAGCCCGAAGGAACCCCGTGCCACCCAGCTTAGACAGTGCGCAGTGCCTCTCCAGTCCCGCTCCATCTCCCCCATGCCCCCCCCCCCCTTCTACCTGGGTAGTTTGGAAACAAATCCAAGTCTGTGTCATCTGCACACATCTCAGTATGTGTGTCTGAAGTGTAAGGACTCAAAACAACAATACCATTCTCACACCTGGGAAGTTATTAAGTCCTTCCTACGATCCGACTCGGTCAGCACTCAAATTTAAAATGAGGATGACATTGTTTGTAACATTCAGGCTTCAAATCAGGCCCTCATCGTGCAATTAACCCGTGTGTTATGGCCTTGATGACGGCCTGGGGTGGGGGCCTTGCTGCGTCGGAGAACAGCCCCTCTCCGCAAGGCCCCAAATCCCAGAGCCAGCTCCGCCCCCTCCTTTGCTCCCTGCGGGTCATGGAGTCCCAGGTTCCCACCACCCCCGCCTCCACCCCGGGTCAGGCCTCTGCCCGGCACACAGGCAGTTTCTCCTGTGACACTGCCAGCCAGGCTCCGTGTCGTAAGCAGTCATCTCGTGGTGGAGGCCCGGCCCATTCCCCGTCCCGCGCCTTCTCCCTGGCATGCCCCACCCCACCCCGACAAGACCCAGCAGAGCCATGTGCCCCAGCCTGCCAAGGTCTTCACAGGCCCTCACACCCTTCCCCAGCCCGTGCCAGGGTCAGGCCAGCTGCCCCAGCCTGTCCGACAGCCTTCAGCAGTGTTCCTGTGCTGCAGACCTACTTCAAGATGCCTCTTCCTCTGCACCTTTCCAAATCTCGCCCTGTTCAAGTCCTCCCAAAGCAACCGCAGGGCTCAGGGCTCTCTCCTCCCTGCCCCGAGCCAGGCCAGCCCCTCAGGGTTTGCACAACAGAGCAGTGACGTGAATTATCACTCTCTTGACTCACTTGGCACTCTTACCTCCAGGCTAGCACGTAAGCCTGTTTCCAATCAGAACTCTGCAAGATTCGAAGAGCTGATGGAGACTCGACATTTTTGTCATCTCCCTCCCCCATGTCTTAAACCACAGTGAACTTAGTAAAAAGCGATCTGGAAGGTTTCTTAAACTCCTTTCAGAAATTCAGCCGTAAAAGAATAAGAGGAGTGTACGTGTGGTGGCTGTGGGCAGACGAGCATGATGAACAGGGTTTGGTTTTGATTTTAATGAGACTCAAGCCTACTTCTATGTCGAGAAGGAAAAGTTGCTTATGGAAGAAAAAGGAGCTCATTAGTGGAGAGTAGCCCTGAGAAGACCGTGTAGCCAGCACAGGTTGCGATTAATCCTGGGCACTCAATACAAGCGTACTGAGTGGCGCAGGCCGGAGCACTGCAGGCTGCCTGGGATTGGAACGTATCCAGTGGAAAACGCACTCACAGGTCCTGGAGCCCGGCAGGCTCGCACAGGTGGCCCGAGAGGTAGCCAGAGCCCCTCGCATTCTGCAATGTACAAAGCCACAGGCCGCCACCGGTGAGCCTAAAAAGAATGTTGATGTGATTTCCAGAAATGCACTGAATATTTGCCTGTTTTCTGAATATACTTCAGCTTGTTTTAAAATCTAATTACAGAACATTTCAAGACAGGGACAAAAGTAAAGAATACAGGATAATGGCCTCGCGTGCCTGTCTCTTCACGGCTGCTCTCCTCTCTGCAGGACCTCCACCCCGTCCCTTCCCCCTCCCTGTAGGACTTTAAGAAAATCCATGGATGACTGTGTATCACTTAAGATAAAGACTCTTTGGAAATAATCATAATGTCATTTTCACACCTAAAAACTGTTAACGGTAATTCCTTACTGTCATCAAATACCCAGTGAGTGTTCAGAGTTCCCTGATTGCCTCTTAGATTTATTCTAGCAAGTTCGCTTGATTCTGGTTCTAAATGAGGCCTGGGTATTGTAATGGGTTGGTGTGTCTTTAAGTTCCTTTGTATGGACATGTTTTCTTTTCTTACTAATAGGGATGTATTTGGTCTGTATATATACGTGTACAGACTATTGCCCTGCACAATTTACGCAAGTCACTGAAGGATAATTTTTAAATTTTATAACCTGTTTGTAGACATGATATTGAGATAATTTAAAAAATTTATAGGGTAAGTAATTTCTTATATTTATACCCAGGTACAATATGAGGGTACTTCAAACAGTTTGTGAGAAAATAGAATGAAAAGATAAATTTTTGTGCAATAAAAGTAAAATAAAATCCATTCATAGTATTTTTTTTTAACCATACACACAGCCATGAGCTTTCTGAAGACCCCTCCTATGCACGGATTTCAAACATTTTGCACCAAATTTATCATTGAATTCCATATTTTTCCACAAACTTTTTGAAGAACGCTCATACATCATTGCATATGCTGATAATGAAAGCACGTAGCGCTCCCCGGAGGACAGGGCTGTGGAATTACCAGCATAGCTTGATGACCGTTTCTCACTGAGCATCCTGTTTGCTTGAGAACAGTTAATGTTAATGAAGAGAGATGTTTGTGTGACGACGGATCTGAGGGAGTCCCACTCAACAGCAGAAATGTGCACTTATTGTTTTCTAATTCTGAGCTTGGTCTTCTGGGGCCTTTTTCTCTTTTTAAGGTTTATTTATTTCTTTGAAAGGTAAAGCAACAGAGAGAGAGAGAGAGAGAGAGAGAGCGCACGCGCGCGAGAGATTTTCCATCCACTGGTTCACTCCCCAAATGTCCACAGCAGCCAGGATTTAGCCAGGCTGAAGCCAGGATCCTGGAACTCCATCCAGGCCTCCCATGTGGGTGGCAGGGAAGTACTGAGGCCACCATCTGCTGTCTCCCGGACACATTAACAGGAAGCTGTATTGCATGCTGGGTAGCTGGGGTTTGGAACCCGCACGCTGATATGGGACGGGGGTGTTGCAAAGCATTTGCTTCCCCCACAGCGTCACAACACCTGCCTTCTGGGCCCCTTATGAGTCAGCCCCTCACACCTATGACAGCCATGTGCCACTTCCTGGGGCCATACTCTGAGCAGGCTCCCCTGGGGCAGGGGGCTGCCAGGGAGCTGGCTCCGGGACATGTTCCAGCAGCCAAAACGCAGATTAAAACTTGTCCCAACCCACAAGGCTGCAGCGGCAAGCCTCGCACGTCCTTGATCCTGACACACCCCTTCTCTCGCTACTAGTGAGTTTCAGCACACTAAAAGCTTCGCTCAGTCCCCCAAAGTTCACTGTGCAAGGGGAAAATGTACCTGGTCCTGGCATATATTTTTACGTGAAAATGACCCAAGATTGTATACCTAATTTTAATATTTGCTTAAAAAAAGAGTATTCGCATATTGAATCAATTTACTTGTTGAATCAGTCTCTAAATACTGTCCTCCTTACAGTGTTATTCAATTCTGGGGTTCATTCATTCATTTCTCTAACAAATATGCCTACCCTGTGGCAGGCATTGTACTAAGTGCTGAAGAAAGAACCATGCATATCAAAATAGATCTAGGGGCCAGCATGGTGGTGTAGCAGGTAGAGCTACCACCCATGACACCAGCATCCCATATGGGGGCCAGTTTGTGCCCAGGCTGCCTCGCTTCTGATGCAGCTCTGGCTAATGCACCTGGGAAGGCAGCAGAAGATGGCCCAAGTGCTTGGGCCCCTGCCACCCATGAGGGAGACCTGGGTGGAGCTTCTGGCTCCTGGCTTTGTCCTGGCTCAGCCATGGCTTTTGCAGCCACTCAGGGAATGAACCAAAGGATGGAAGACCTCTGTAACTCTGACTTTCAAATAAAATAAATAAATAAATCTTAAAAAAAAAAAACAAGAAAATATATCTAGTTGTCTTTGTGGAGCTCACATGCCACAGGAGGAGACAGAGAATAGCTAACAAGTAAACCGATACTCAAATCAAGTAGTGCAGTCTGCCATCAGTGCTGTGAGGGAATTAAGCACTGTGATGGAGAAAATCAGAGAGACCACTGTGGAGCAGGTGATGCAGGCAGGCTTCCTGGAGGAGGTATCTGCCCTTCAAGTTGGGATGGAGCCAACCGTGGCAAATCCCAAGGAATGGCACTCCAGCAGGAGGGCCCAGCAAGCTCAGAGGCCCTGCTGCAGCAGAGAGCATGTGGCCTTCAGCTGTCACATGATTTACCGATTCAGAACGAGCCTGGCATCCCCCAGTCTCCCCGGGCCAGGGCCAGGGCCAGGGCCCACGGCTGGGCAGGAACCACCCTGCGCTTGCTTGTGGATTCCTCCACCTGCCTGTCAGGGGCCGCTCCCCACTGCTGTCTGGGATCAGCCCTCAGTGCTGGAGCCACGGGACCCCACTGTGAGGGGAAGACAGCATCATGTCCCTCAAAGCCACCTCCAAAAACTAGATGTCAAAGCCACTCTCTAAAGTGTGTTTAAGGCCCATTTTGGCCACCACAGCTGACTTCTGAAGGTGATGGAAAAATATACAGGTTTTCCAGGGAGCTGAGCCCACCAGTGCGTGGTGTGGGGTCCCCACGGCATCCATCCTGGCTGGATGCTGACCCCACAGCGGCTGGCCAGATCTGCTGGACTCAGGCAAGAGGACAGGCCCAGCCATAGCCCGCAAGGGCCTGCCCAGAAGTAAACAAGGCTACCAGCCCTGTGGGTTAATGAGTGATCAAAGGTCTTCAGATTGTATATATAAAAACAGAGGTCAAGGAATCAAAGTGACAGGGGAGCTTTCCCTCTGCTAAGGTTCCGTGTCAGTCACGCGGGCCCGGCCTGTGAGCCAGGGCTGGGAGGCTGCGGGTCACTCCCGACTTAGAAAGCTGAAAGCTGGATGCCACCGCAGGGCCACTGTTTCTTCTCTGGGTTTTACATTACAGCTCAATAAACACAGGTGTCTAAAGGTGCTTTAATCCACCTATTAACTCCCATCTCTGTATCATTTCAATTTTCGTTTGGGTCAGCTTGACAAGGAGGCTTGATCATGGGCTCAGCCGTCATAGTGCGGGGTTGGCAGTGCAGGCTGGAGGCGAGAAGAGAGGAGCTGGGGACCCTCCCCCGACAGCCACCACCAGTGGTCCTCTCTCTCCCAATCCTGCTGCCTGGGGAGGCGCTGGCCTCTGCTGGGTTCCCTGTGGAAGGCAGGTGCTTACCTGGAGGAAGGCAGGGGCACAGGCTGCCAGAGGTCCGTGGGCGACAGCCCGCTTGTTCCTGCTCCTCCCTCTCAGGACCCCTTGCCTTCGGGTTCACTCACTGTGAACCTGCACTTGGGACAGTAGTGCTGTCTCCTCCCCAACAGTCCCGCAGTTCTCAAACACTGGACAGACTTCACCGTCGTCATCATCATCACCCTTGTCACCAAGAGACTCACTAGAAATGCAGATTCTCACCCCCACCCCTTCTGACCTAGATGCTGTGGGCGTGGCGCCAGCCTGTGTCGCTGAACAAGTCCTCCAGGTGGCTGCTGCTCACCAAGGAGCAAGAACCCCCACATCGGGCGGTCAGCTTGCTTCCGCTACAGAGCCTGGTACACAGAAGTGCTTCGTTCTTGAACAACAAACCACTAGCAAGTTAAACAAGCTGCAGGAGTGGTAACAGCCTAACACTGATAATGGAAACTAGCCAGGCCTGAGGACCTCTCCCAGCTCAAATAATGTTGATTCTCTTTGATCTGCTCCAACCCGTTGACAGAGGAATTGTGCTAGATGTTAAAACACTAAGTCCGAGGGGAGAGCTGGGCTCAGTGGTTAAGCTGCTGCTTGGGGACACCCACATCCTCTATCAGAGCACCTGGTTTTAGTCTTGGCTCCGCTTCTGATTCAGCTTCCTGCTAATACACGTCCTGGGAGGCAGCAGGTAATAGCTCAAGTGCTTGGGTCCCTGCCACCCACATGGGAGACCTGGATGGAGCTCCTGGCTCCTGGCTTTGGCCTGGCCCAGCCCTGGCTGTTGCAAGCATTTGGAGAGTGAGCCAGGGCATCCAACCTGATTCCCATGATGAGAATCCCCAGACAGACCCGCACCGATGGACTTCTACGGGATCAGGTGCAGCGACTGTATGTGGCAGAGACTACGTGCTTCAGAAACGTCAAGGCCATGACACCACAAATAAATGCAGTGGGTTGTCTAGATTATGTCCTGGATATGAAACAGAATGGCCGAGGGCCATGTGAGGTTTGCCGCTTGCTTGCTTGGCCTTCCCCTCTCCCTCGCCCCACCTCTCTTTCCCCGGACTCACTCCTCAGCCCTCCGTTCTCCGTACTCACACCCCCAAGATGCAGCAGTGTCTCAGGGGAGAGTCCTCCAGTGGCTGCTCCAGCTTTCAGTAGAAATTCCAGGCTCTGCAGTGCAGCTCACAAGACCCCCAGGATCCCACCCACCTCTGCAGGCTCTGCTCTCTCTCCTACCGCCTGTCAAACTCCATGGAAACTCAAAGGCTTTTATCTTATTTGCAGGCTATTCAGTTAGTCTGCCATAGTCTCACGGCTACTGGCAGAAGACCTGAGACTCCTGGATCAGGGTCAAAGCACGGTTTAATACTCACAGCAGTAGCCAGAATAACATTTGCGCCAGTTTCTCCAGCTCCAAGTCCACACAAGGATGTCATAAGGGCCAGGTGACACCCACACGCACAAATTGCTCAGCGCTGTGGCTGAGACACCTGAAGCTCAGGAATTCTCAGTCTTCGAGAGAGGGGCAGCCAAGCCTGTCCCTGCCCCCATTGCCCCCTGAGGAAGACATCAGCATTTAGACTGATGGCAAACAGATCTGTTCAGTCCTCCAAGGTGCTATGCAACATTCCGGAAAAGAAAGTCTGGGGCAACAGCCGCTGGTGCCCCAGCTCACAGGTGTGAGGACAGACCCACGGAGAACTGTCTCCCGGGCATCAGCCTCAAACACTCGGCTGCTGCCACCCCGACTCTCCAAGCCGAGCCGCGTGCTCCCGCCTGCTGTTTTGAGCTCCTGCTGCCTGTGGCTGGATGCCGTCCTCACACTGCACCTGTACAGAAACACTCACGCCCTCCGGGGCCTGCTAACTCCTTTGTCTTTCCAGAAGTCCCACAATGGAGTTCTCTGTGCCCCTTTACTTTTGCATCTGTGTCCACTGCGCTTCATTTGCACCATGGTCACTTCCTGTTTACATGTCCGCTTCCCCCTCCATTATCAGTCCCCTGGAGGCCAGGGCTCTGGCTCTGACCCCCCAGGGGTGAGCCCACAAAGAGACGCTTCAAGGGTGGGTGGGAAGAGTAAATGGAGCAGTGGACAAATATTATTTTAAAGCTGCCAGCAGCTCCTTCCAGTTGCCAGGGCTGGAGCAGCCCAGAGTAGCAACCCAAAGGGTGGACACTTCTGTCCGGGCGCTCAGCGTTCTGTGCAGTGATCCAGTGGTACCGACTGGAGGCAACTGTAGCAGGTCTATGTGTTTGCAAAGAACACTGTTTCTCTAGAGTCAATTTATGCTGTCCTAGAATGGAGAGTTGTTGCCCTCCTGTGAGGTTATTTTAATGAAAATGTAATTAATTATTTGAGAGGCAGAGAGAGAGAGAGAGAGCAAGAGCAAGCTCCCATCCACTGGTTCACTCCCCAAATGCCAGTAACAGCAGGAATGAGGCCAGGCTGTAGCCAAGGACCAGGAACTCAACCCAGGTCTCCCATGTGGGTGGCAGGGACCCAAGAACTTGAGCCATTATCTTCTGTTGCCTCCCAGGATACAGGTTTGCAGGAAGCTGGATTTTTTTTTTTAAGAGTTATTTATTTATTTATTTGAAAGGCAAAGCAACCTAGAGAGAGAGAGGAGAGAGAGATCATCCATCTGCTGGTTCACTCCCCAAATGGCCACAGCAGTCACGGTGGGCCAGGGTGAAGCCAGGAGCCAGGAACTCCATCCTGTCTCCCACCTGGCTGCCAGGGACCCAAGCACTGGGGCCCTCTTCTGCGGCCTTCCCAGGCACCTTAGTAGGAAGCTGGATTTGAAGTGGAGCACCTGGGACTCAACCAGCCCTCCGACATGGGATGCCAGAATTGCAAGCAATGGGTTAACCTGCCATACCACAACACAGGCCCCAAGAAGCTGGATTTTTAAAAATTAATTATTTAAGAGGCAGAGAGACACAGAGAACATGTAGCATGTGCTATTATTTTAGACTAAGCCAGCGCTTTTCAAGAGGGATTGGGAATGTCTGGACTCATGTTTGGCCGTGACAACATAGGGATGCTGCCAGTTTCTGGTGGGTGCTGCTGAACACCCTGCATCAGCCAGGAGCACCTCCACAGCAAGCAATGAGCTGGCTCCAAGTGTCAGCAGTGCAGAGCCCCGGAAGCCTGGGTGGACGACTGTGGGCGCCCTGTCTGGGCCATGTGGAAGGAGGGACCGCCCACACCTTGCAGGGGAGCTTGTGTTGGAGGACCTGGAGGCCGTCGCTGTCAGTCATCCTGGAGCAGGAAAGAGGAGGGGACCTGGCCTCAGGGAAGGGAGGACAGAGTCCAGGGGGACCCCAGGCCAGGAGAGTGAGGCTGGGCGCTCCAGCATGATGGACCCATCTCACCCGTCTGGGGACGAGGCAGGATATGATCACAGCCCTTTGGGAGTACTGACAACAGATACAACTGTTTTGGGTTTTGTCTTAGGTTATAATGCTTTTGTGGTATCCCAGCTCCTTAATCAAGTTTGTTAAATTCTATAGTTTGGGATTTTTTTTTCCTTTTCCAAGCTGCTACCATTTAATGAGCACTTACTATGTGCTGGGCACCTTTCTTTATCAGGGGTCAGCTGACTTTTTCTGCAAAAGGCCACATCATAAATATGTCAGGCTCTGCACACTGTACAGTGTCTGCTGCTGCTGCCAGCTCTGCCATCACTGCACAGAGCACCTCAGAGAACAGGCAAACAGATGGACGTGGCTGTTCCAATGAAACTGTATTTGCTGGAGCTGGCGCTGTGGCATAATGTGTGAAGCTGCCATCTGCAGTGCCTGCATCCAATATGAGTGCTGGTTCAAGTCCCCGCTGCGCCTCTTCCAATCCAGCTCTCTGCTATGGTTTGGGAAAGCAGTAGAAGATGGCCCAAGTCCTTGGGCCCCTGCACCCACATGGGAGACCCAGAAGAAGCTCCTGGCTCCTGGCTTCAGATCAGCCCAGCTCTGGCCATTGCGGCCATTTGGGGAGTGAACCAGTGGATGGAAGACCTCTCTCTCTGTCTCTGCCTTTCAAATAAAATAAATAAATAAAAAAGAAACTGTATTTGCAGACACAATGGTGGGCCATGGTTTACCAAGTCCTGTCCCCTGTGTTGAACATGTATTAATTACCTTAATCTGCATAACAACACTGTGACACAGGGCAGGGGGCTGAGACTCAATAGGACACCCCCAAGTCCCATCGCCACAAAGTAGGGAGACTGCGCTCTGAGCTCATGCTCACCACAGCAGCCTCCCGACAGGCTCTGGAGAGTGCAGAGTAGGGCAACAGGCAGAGTTCCCAGGTGCTGAGGGGTGACCCTCAGATGAGCCCTGCTCCAGGCTCCTGAGCTGAAGGGGAGACGCAGCTATGGAGGGATTGGTGACTTTGTAAACTTTCCCTGGGGGGGAATGGGAATAACCAGTGGGGATCTGATAAAAGACTGGAACTTTCTGCCAGTCCCTAGGGTGGGGCCCTAAAGTTGACCTGATGTTGACCCAATGCTGCACTTCTCAGCTTTGACAACGGGAAGTCCTTTCTGACAGCTAACCTGTAGCATTCTGGCTGGTTTTTACAGCTATTTCCCTTATGGTGAAAAATTTGCTTTGGATGGTTTTCCCCACCTGCCTTCCTCCTGACGTTGCATCTCTGGGGTGGGAGCGGCTCTGCACGCAGCTGGCTCCAGCTACAAAATCTGGTAAGTCACTTTACAACGTCACCCAAGCACAGCTCCTAGCAGGGAGCTGGCAGTGAACACGCCAGGGTGCATCACGAGGTTCACAGGAAAATGGGATTACAAGATAAGTTTATGTTGGTGCAAAATTTTTTGAAATCCATGGCTGCAAAACGGTCTCCACAAAATTCATGAAAAACACATATTATGAAACAGTTTTGCATGGATTCCAACATTGGAAAGAGGCTCTTTCCCTCCAGTGGGCTGTGGTCATCCAAGGTGGCCCCACAAGGTCGCTGCCTGCCAGGCCTGCAGGCCAGTCCTAACCCACCTCCCTGGCTTTCTGCACTGAGGCTGTCCTCTACTCTGTTCTCGCTTCCACTGCGCCCTTTGCAGCTGCAATCCGCATGCCCCTTCAGCCACCATCCTCTCCCTATCCCTCCACAAAGGGCACTGATCCAGGACTGTCCTAGGGCCCTGGACACCTGTCCCGGCTG
Organism: Oryctolagus cuniculus; assembly: GCF_964237555.1. Taxonomy (NCBI): domain Eukaryota; kingdom Metazoa; phylum Chordata; class Mammalia; order Lagomorpha; family Leporidae; genus Oryctolagus; species Oryctolagus cuniculus. The sequence continues at coordinate 86,400,209 of NC_091443.1, forward strand.
GGTTCTGCCCACAGCAAAGAGGAGTGAATTCCGTTGACTTCCCCCCACCCCCAGCAACCCCATGAGTCTTGATCCCCATTTCCCACGAGTGTGTCACAACCAACCCTATCCAGTGTTTATTTATGTCAACAAGCATTAAGTCTATTGTGTTTCTTCAACCACTAAGCCTTTTATCTGGAAGAAGGTGGCATAATTTGTTCCTGCCAATTTTACATTGTTTACTTTCTGAAAAAAAAATCTGCATTTCCTCAATGGCGTGATGTGTTGTGCGGGGCACTGAATGCCTGGTATAAAATAAAAGTCCATCAGGTGGGAATCAGGAGGCCCACTCTGGCTCTGCCCCTCCTGCTCTCTGCTGTGGACCTCCGAGAGCTCCAAGTTCTGGGCTCATTTGTAGATGAGGGCAGGGCTTGGCATCCACTCCCGCCTCCCCGGGCCCTACCTCGGCGGTAAGGGCAGTCTGGGCGCCCATGTGAATACCTGTGAAGCCCTGAACAAATGGGGCACTCACCGCCTGCCAGGCTGCACCAGCCAATGACACCAGGCATCTCTGTTTCCGGCTGAATGACATCTGTGCTGTCAGTTTCCTGCCTCAATGATCCAGCCTCCGGAAGGAAATCTGGCCTCCTCCGCTGGCTCATGGGCTGCCCACACTCTGCTGCAGCCCTGGGCCCTCCCCCAAGCCCCTGGCCTCCTCGCTGAGGTCCGTGGCAATCCCCAGAACACAGCAGCTCCCTGGCTGATCACTGCACAGGTTGCCTGCCTAGCTCGTAGGTGTCCTTCAGGTCTCAGCTGGAACATCACCTCCTCCAGGGAGCCTCCTCCAATCCTTTCCCCAGAACTGGAAGTGAGGTCTCTCCCCTGTATCCTAAGGCTCTGCTTACTTGCTGTCTCCCCCAGAATCTCAGTCCCATAAACGTAGGGACCACGCCCCCTCGTCTCATTTCCTTAGCACCAGTGCTTGTCCAGTTCTTTAGTCTGACATTTGGCACTTAGAATTCACTTTTAAAAATATCTGAGAAGGGGCTGGCATTGTAGCACAGTGGGTTAAGTCTGCCTGCAGTGCTGGCATCCCATATGAGCACCAGTTCAAGTCCCAGCTGCTTCACTTCAGATCCAGCTCCCTGCTAATGCACCTAGGAGGGCAGAGAAGGGTGGCCCAAGAGCTTGTGCCCCTGCCATCCATGTGGGGGACTTGGATGAAGTTCTGGGCTCCCAGCTTCGGCCTGGACCATGCCTGGGCCGCTCAGGTAATTTTGGGACTGAACCAGTGGATGGAAGATTTTCTCTGTGTGTCATTCTGCCTTTCAAACGAACAAACAATTTGTTAGAAACAAATCTGTGAGATGAATGTGCACCAGTCATCTCAGGTGAATTGAAAACTGTGACCGGTTTTTACATCTGTTTTGATCAATTACAAATGGGACACTTTGAACTACTGAAACTTTTTAAACCACAGTCTATCCGTGGCAGTTCAGGAAGGGGCAGAATAGGAGCATGGTGAGAAAGTGGGACCCACTATTCTAAGGGCTTGTTCTAAAGTAAAACCTTGAAGATCTGTTTGTCACCATCAGATTTTAGCTCAGGATCAAGGACAAACACCCAGGGGTTCTTGAGGTTTGCGGACCACAGGAGAACAGACATTCACTCAAGTTGGGGCCTCCAGTTTGCTCCTGGGCTTCCTGGTGGCCAAAGCCAAAAGGGTAAATAGTCATTTGCATGACTGCCTCACTCTACAAAACACCTTTGTTCCACAACCTTGAGAGTCACCTCCCTCCTTTCTCCACTTCTCACGCAGCTTCCAGAAGAGGGAGTGCCAAGGAGGCTGTGAAAACACCAGGTCCCTCCCTCCCCCATTTGCCAACATCACCACAGCCTCCAATAAGCAGATCTCATCCCCGTCCTGGCCACACACCCCGGAAAGAGGGGACAGCGTGGGCCTCTTGCCGTGAATCCACAGGTGTCCTGCTGGCCAGTGGACCGACTCCCCCATCTCACCCGGAAGTCGCACAGCTGATCTCATCACGTGATTGCAAAATCATTTAGAACCTGAAGGTGAGCTAAACAAACCGTTTCATTCAGGGTTATACCAGCCCTGAGTCAACCTTTACAGACACTAAGGAAAGGTGGCGGCTGGTGTTTGTTCCTTCCTGGTTGGCACAAATGGAATTCCGGTCAGGCGGTTGGGAACGGTTACTCCGTAGAGGACTTGCGTCCACCAAAAACATCGTGCCTAAGTGCCTTTGCTTGTAAGTACTTGAGATAGTGACCCAACCCCACGAAAGCCTGTATGTAAACCATAAACTGATTGGAAGTTGGGAAGAGCTATAATTGAAAATCGAACCTGACTTCCCATCACTCCTGCATGCCTCGTTGCCCAGGGCGCAGCCAGCCACCACTCCTTACCGGTTGAAACGAATCGTGTCAGCTTCTCAATGCTGGTTCATGGACCAGACCCCATATCTACTGCTTCTAGGTGCCACTGATGGTGAAATGTGTCCCACTTAAAGAGGTGCTAAAATCTGGGGGAAGGTGAGTGTCTTAGAACCACTAAATAGGGCCTTGCTTGTTATTTATTTGAAAAGCAGAATGACAGAAAGAGAAGGAGAGAGACAGCTTCCATTGCTGGTTCACTCCCCCAGTGCCCTCAGAAATCAGGGCAAGGCTTAAGCCAGGAGCCAGGAACTCCATCCAGGTCCCCCCTGTAGGTAGCAGTGGTTCAAGGACTTGAGCCATCATCTGCTGCCTCCCAGGTGCGTTAGCAGGGAGCTGGATGGGAAACAGAGGGAGGACCCCATCCCACATACTCCGCTGATATGGGACAGGGCGTCCGGAGCAGAGGCTTAACCTGCTGCTCTGCCATGCGCCTGCCCTTGTTTGATCTTGTTGAGCCTCACCACAAGCCTATGAAGCAAAGCAAACCAGAGTGTCTGATTAGTGAGCAGGCCCGGGCCAGGGTGGAGAACTTGCACTTCCAATAGTGGCATGCGGAGCCCAGGCGATGTTCACGCTGCCAGTCCAGAGACCACGCTTTGGCAACCCCTGAGGCGCCGTGACCACTCCCACTTTGTAGCTAAGAAACGGAGGCATGGAAAAATTACTTTGCTAAGGCCAGCCAGCCTGATCCGGCCAGCTGTGTCCACGGGGGTCTGCCTGGGCCTGGGCTCTGGGCACACCACATTCCTTCTGCCTCAGCCCCCGGGGCCACTAGCCCTGTCTTCAGGAACTAACGCTGTTTGCTCAGCTGCCGCGGTGCGCTGGGCACCCCACATTACAGGCGTGTGGGCAGCCACAGGCCAAGATCCCCCAGGACACACACAAACCCCCGATCCTGCAACTCCGCGGGTGTGCACAGCGCAGATGTCACAACTTGCGTTAGAAGTAGCCAGAACTGAAGCCCAGATTTAAGGAATTCCTCGGGGCGGGGGGGGGGGGGCTGGGTTGCTGGCCGCCGGGGAAATCCCTGAGACTGGGGCCTGGAGACTGAGTTCCCTGGCAGGAAACACATGGCTGGCCACTTCTTGTGCCTCCTACTCAGCCTCAGGCTGGCAGCTCAGGCTACACGACCCCACCTCTGCCAAGGCAGGAGCACCCATGGGTGCCAGCCCTGTCACTGCACGAGCTCCCCCACTGTTGCTCCCACCCAGGCCTGCTTTCTACTCTGCAGCTCACGTGGTACCTTTAGCACCGCTGGAGAGCAGAAAGCAAAGAGCTCGTGCGTGCGCTCCATTTCCAGTTCTTCCTGCTGGGGAGGGGCTGGAGAGGGTGTGCAGAACTTAACACCGTGGCAGGGCAGGTGGAGGCCCGGGCCTGGAGGACCTGGGTAGGGGGGCGAGAGAACGGGGTTTGCCCCCACAGATGAGCCTGTCCTACTTTCTACAGGGACGTCTTTAAAGACCGAGAATCTGTCGTCTGGGAGAGGAACCGAGGGGCGGAGAAGACACAGCAGCACGAGGGGGCACAGGCAGCGTGTGGGTCTCGCGGAGTCCTGCCATCGCCCAGGGCCGTGCAGCCGGGCCAGGTTGCCATCTCCCCACAGTGCCCTGCTGGGATGGTCTCGTGGTCGCCCCCTGGAGGCGGGACGTGCCCAGGTTCCTCTGCTGTCCAGCTCCCTTAGGGTTTGTCTCACGTGTCCCTGGTCATGCGCAAACAGTGGGATTTGCCTGTTTCTGAGCTTGCTCACACGTGAGGCCACGAGACCAGGGTTAAGATCATCGGGGTGGCATGCCGTGCCTGCCTCTGCTCGGGGGGATTGTCCTCTGGCCATTAGTTCCAAGACCCTCATGCTTCTTTGGTTGCTCTGCTGTTTTGGACACACTGCGTTTCTGCGTTCTGAGGTACGAAGACAGGGTCAGGGCAAGAGTGACTGTCCCAGCCAGCCGGGATCGGTGAGCTCCCTGCTGGAGTATAACATGACACACAGAAGAGTGCCTGCATCAGCCGTAAACAGCTTGACGCGTTTTCACAAAGCACAGCCCAGGACGCGAACTTGACCAGCACGCACCTCCCCGTCACCCCCCCCCCCCCCCCCCCCGCCCAGCAAGGCCTCTCTGCCTTTCAGCAGCTTAGATCAGCTTTAGCGGGCAGGAGTTTGTCCCCGGCTCACATGACAGCCTGGCCTGCAGCTGCCCTCCGGTTCAGGATGGCTGCGGGGCTGATCTCCAGCAGGGAGGGCCCTGCTTCATCTCCTTGTCCTCCTTGCCCTTGTGACTGAGCCAGCACACACGCACACACACACACACACACACACACACACGGTTGCTGCTTGAGGGGCAGGGCTGGGCCCATCTCAGCTGTCAGATGTTCCTCTCTGGGGGTGCCGCCACCCGTGAGGTCGGCTGGTGACTCAAGGCCAGGGGGGTGGGGGGCTCCCTTTCCTTGTACTTCTAGAAGCCCCACCACGTGCACCAGGCAGCAGGAGGCCCTGGAGCAGGGTGACTCAGCAGTGTCTACGTGCAGAGAAGCCTAGTTCTGTGCTCTGGGAAAAGCAGCAGGTGGCATTGGGTCGGGCTTGCCCCATCCAGCGCAGCTTGTACTGTTTGGAAACCGCTTCCCCCCCAGCACCTCTGCTGGGCCCTCTGTTTACCTGTGCATGCTGAGCCCAGGTGCCAGGTGCCAGCCTGGACCTGTTTGCCTCCTGAGCCATCTTCCATCTGCTCTCCACCCCTCGTCCCCACTGTGGGCTGACGGCACATCCTGCGTGCCCACCTCACTAATAAACACCAGCCTGGCCTTTGTGCTAACCCCGTGCACTTCCCTGTATTGGAGACTCTGCCCTCTGCCTCCTCAGCAGAGTGGCTCTGCTCGTGCAGGGCAGGAAAGCTGGAGGGCTGGGGGGCCTGAGGTCAGGGAGAAGGGCTCCTGTGCAGAGCAGCCCACCCCCAGGGAGCCCTAGCATAGCCACACAGGAGTGTCCACAGCACCTCTGGTCCCCTGGGGCTATAACAGAGCCAGGGAGCCCTACAGACACCTGGCTTGTGTTTGTGGTAGCAGACACGGGGCGACCCTCTGACTCCTGGGCTAGAAAGCTCTTGAGAGCCATCAGGTCAGTGATGTTCTCACAGATGTGCCCAAGAGTCCCTTGGGGTGAGCGTGGAGGGTGGAGGTGAGGAGGGCGACAGTGTCGTACAGTGGCTTAAGCCACCGCCTGCAGTACCAGCATCCCATATGGGCACCAGTTCGAGTTCTAGCTGCTCCACTTCTGATCTGGCTCCCTGCTAACGTGGCTGGGAAAACAGCAGAAGATGGCCCAAGTGCTTGGGCCCCTGCGCCATGTGGGAGACCCAGATGGAGTTCCTGGCTCCTGGCTCCAGCCTGGCCCAGCCCTGATCATTGCAGCCTTTTGGAGCATGAACCAGCAGATGGAAGATAATCTCTCTCTCCCTCTCTCTCCTTCTGCCTTTCAAATAATCAAAAAAAAATAAAATAAACATTTTGAAAGTTACATGGAGGGGGAATGTTTTAGAAATGCAGGTTTCTCAGGCTCCCTCCCTCCCCCAGGTCCAGGCTAAGGCCTGGAAATCTGCATTTTGCAACATATTCCAGGTGATTCTGACGTAGGTGACCCCCAGCTGCAGTTTGAGGAACTCCCATGGAGACACACCCTCGTCCAGGTACAGACAAGGGAAGCAGGCCCCGAGGGCTTCCCGAGGGCTTCCCGAGGCGCTCACAGAGTAGGGCCTAGCACCTGAGTCCCACCGTCCCTCCATGCCTGCCACCTTCCCTGCAAGCTCTCCCAGCTCTGCCGCCGCTTCCTGCCAGGTCTCCCGCCCTGTAAGCTGGAAGGGAACACACAGGCTAGGGCTCCTGCCAAGGCCAAACACCTTCCTGCCTCCCTCCACCCCCTATCCCTGCCTTACTCTTCCTGAGACACAGATTTCCTCCCTGCCCGGCCCGTCCACGTAGAGGACAAAGTGGGACAGCCTGGGCTGCCTCCCCCGCCCAGCCCGGGTGTCTGCCCTCAGAGCCTCTGCTCCTGCCTCCCTCAGAGACCACCTGCTCCTCCTTCCCTGTCCCCCCACCCCGCTCATGTGACACCATCATCCCTTTGGCCAGCAGCACTGCCCCCCACCCTCGAAATTCTCCCCATCTCCCAAGGCCCAGGGAGGGGAGAGCCCTCCCCCTCTGGGAAGCCTTCCTGAACCATCCAGCCCCAGCCCTCTCATCCCCTCTGAGCAAGCAGGGCACGGAACCAATTACTTATTCTCCGTTATTATTCCGTCTTATATCTTGCTTTGAACTATGAGCTCCAAGTAATTAATTCCCAGCTACAGTCCACAGCCTGCCCTCCTAATTACCCACCCAGTCAGCAAAGTGCCTGTACCTAATAAGCCCGCAAGGTACATTGGTAACAGCCAAGCTTCACGGGGCTGGAGCTGACAAGACCTGGGGCCACGGGCAGCTGGCTGGTCGGTTCAGCGACTTTTCCGTGCCTCCCAGGCTAAGGAACATCCAAAGGCCAATCTCTGCAAATCAGACCTCTGTCTGGCTTTCACTGTGGTGGCACACTTCCACCGTTCTCCCCTCCTGTGTGCCAAAACAATGTGTCCAGTGCGTCTTCTGTGACTCCACTGCTATGAGACATCACTGGGGTGCCTGTGCCTGCCAGAGGCCCCAGGCACCCTTCTCTCCACCTGCACCCCCAGCCAGTGACCACATTTCTAACTCACTGTAAGCCTCCAGCTGAACCAGCGTGCAGCTGCTTAGCCTGCAGGCCTGCTGGAGGTGCTGACCTGTTCCCGACCCATCTCACAAATCCCTTGGGATACACATGCTTCATGTTAAGAAGCTGAAGACTGGCCACTACCTCTTCCTCCAGCACCCCATTCAGAAACATGGCAACAGGAAGTCAGTTCTAGACACACTGACAGCTTAAGTTCCGGGGCCTGAGCCAAACTTTCAGAAAGGAGCCCTTTATTCTTTGTTTCTCGTAGGACAAATGTCCTTCAAGGGAGAAGGGCGCTCTCCTGCCCAGGGCTTTTGCAGTCTAGAGGTAAAAAAATCTTCCAAGGATTGTGCAGCTTTCACATCGCGACTCACAGTTAAGTGCACAGAGCAGAATCATCAGCTTGGACAAAGTGCGGTATGCAACCGGCAGAGAACTGCTCTTTGGAGACACTGTTGCATCCACTTCAGCAACCTGAGCACAGCCTCCACCCCCACCCCCACCCCCACGGAGCAGGCAGTTTCCAGGTTCCTCATCAAATAAAGCCATCTCCTTAAAAAGTATTTAAAATTGCTACTTACCAACGTAGGTCCACTTGGATCCTGCAAAAAAAAAGCAAATGAACACCATTGAACTTTGAACTGAACAGGTTAGGGGAAATGCTACAGATTTTATTTTGAAATGGGTGAGACTGAATAGGAGATGGATACCCAGAAATCAAAATGCATACTGAGTCTGTGTCAGATCAACAGCTGCTCAGAGCAACTGTGTCGAGAGACCGGGCCAGGGAGCGCATGCTCGGCTTGGGGATTCAGCAGGGGCCCAGCCATCTTCAGTAGACGCCCCCCAGACATCACCAAGAAGCCAGATTTCATTACACGCATGAGGAATAATTGCACATGGCTCAAAACCCAAAAGCTAAGGCAGGCATTCGGTGTGGAGGGTAAAACACCACTTGAGACACCTGCATTCCACATTAGAGGGCCTCGAATCCAGGCCTGGTTCTGCTCCTGATTCCAGCTTCCTGCTAATACATTCCCTGGGAAGCAGTGGCGATGAATCCAGCAGCTGGGTTTCTGCCATCCACATGCAGGCCCTGGATGGAGTGCCCAGCTTCTGACTTCAGCCTGGTCCAGCCCCAGCTATTGCCAGCATTTGGGGGAATGCACCAGCAGGCGACAGATGTTTCTGTCTCTGTCTCTGTTTCTACCTCTGTCTCTATGCCTTTCAAAAGCAAAACAAAGCCCCCGAAGCCATCCAGATGTATTCAGAGAAAGCTGCTCCTCCCACCCTATCTCCCTGCTTCCGTTGGACCCCTGGCTTACGGGGAGACTGGGTACCCTTGCACAGCACACAGCTGCACCCGCATATTTATGACCCCTACCCTGTTTCCTCACACCAGCCTCGGGCCACTGGAAACACACTTCTGCAGCTTGCTCTTCCCCACCTAACCATACACCCCGGAGAATGGCTCACACCACTGATCGCAAAAGGAAAGAGGTTTCCTCTGCAGAAGCTGCTGCCCTCAGTGGAGTTGGGATTGCAGAGTGGCAGCAGGGTGCAGGAGCAGTGCTCCGGGAGCATAGGCAGGGCGCCCACCCCTCCCACTCCACGGCCCCCCCGGGTATCAAGGGACTTTGTTCCCGCATCAGAAACCTGTTCTTTAAAGTTACTGCAGAACTGTACTCTCCTCACCCTGCCTGCCCACCTCCCTCTTTGCCTCCAGAAGGGGACCGAGACCCTGAGTCCAGACACATCCCACAAAGGGGCCCTGCACCTGCAAACCAGCTCCTCCTCCAGTGCTCTGTGACTTTGAGGGTACAGCTGGAAGAAGAAGAATCTCCCGTCCCTTTCCTCTCTGGGGAATTTCTTTGCAGTTAAATTTACCTGGCCATGATCTGGTCACTTATCACAGGGGGTATTTCCTACCCAAGCCAATGGTGGTGTTGAAAATTGAAAGAAGAGGTCTTTGTGTTTGTTTTAATTTGAGAGATAGGGAGGAGGGGAGAGATCTCCCATTTGCTGGTTCACTTCCCCAAATGTCCACAATTGCTGGGGCCGGGGTCAGGCCAAAGCCAGGAGCCAGGAGCTCCATCCAGGTCTCCCTTGTGGGTGGCAGGGACCCAAGTACTTGAGCCAGGGTCTGCATTAGCAGGAAGATGCAATTAGGAGCTGGAGCTAAGAAATGAACCCAGGCACTCCCCTATGGGATGTGGCCATCTTATTAAACTTCAGGACCAAACGCTTGCCCCAACTTTATTATCTACTTAGCTACTTTATCCTCATTTTGTTGTTCTTATTATTCTGTCTAATGCCATTGCTTCAGTGGTTTTCATTAATTTTGAATTTAATTGGGAATTTTAATCAAATTATGCTTGTACCTGGTTTTAAGACTGAGCTGTGACTACAAGGCTTTTTAATCAAAATATCAACCCCTAGGCCAGCGCTATGGCATAGCGGGTTAAGCAGCCTCCCACAATGTCAGCAATCCATTTGGGTGCTGGCTCAAGCCCCGGCTTCTCCACTTCTGATCCAGTTTTATGCTAATGCTCCTGGGAAAGCAGCAAAGGATGGCCCAAGTGCTTGGGCCCCTGCACCCACGTGGGAGACCTGGAAGAAGCTCCAGGTTCCTGGCTTTGGATTGGCCGAGCTCCAGCTGTTGCGGTCATTTGGGGAGTGAACCAACAGATGGAAGCCCTTTCTCTCTATCTCTTCTTCTCTGTGTCTGCAACTGTGTCTCTCAAATAAAATTTTTAAAAAGAGAGAAAGATAGACAAAGTGCCCAGCCACTAGTTCACTCCCCAGATATCCACAGCAGCCAGGGCCAGAGCCCAGGCCAAAGCTGGGAGCAAGGAATACAAAACAGCCACTGCTTGCCAGGACCCTGAGCCATCACCACTGTCCCTGGGGCTGCACTGGCAGGAAGCTGGAGTCAGAAACCTTAGCCAGGAATCGAAACCAAGCACTCTGATTGGCAGGCAGCTGTCTTAACCACTAGGCTAAATGCCTGCTCCTGAATCGTCTGTAAATGCTTCTTTTAGTATTCTCTCCATGCCCCTATAAAACATGCTTATGTCATTTCGATTACATTTTTTTCAGGTTTAGACATGATTTATTGAAATCTTACCCTGGAAGAGAAATATTTAGGTCTCTCGCAGGTCTACAGCCCATTGACAGCCATTTTTATAGGTGAGGAGGTGGAAGTCCATGGAGGGGAAGGGAGTTGCCCAAGAGCACGTGCTCCAAGGTGTTGACCTTTAACCTTTAGTTCCCTGGACCTGGGGCAATCTTCGCTGTTCCTTTTCACCCTTTGGAGTAGAGTGGGGAGCCCAGACCCCATAAAGCTAACCTTACTATGTGATGAACCTTTTCTCCACATAAGTGCCCACAGCCCAGACACAAAAGTTCATGTCAGTTAATTTCAGAGGATCCACAGACCGCCTGTGCCCAACCTGCCGTGGACCCCATGGGAGGTGACATCCCGAGATCAGCCTCCCAGGAAGCAGTGTCTGGATGGAGACATTCATTGACCCCCAGGCGTGCTAGCAACCCTTTTACTGGGACAGTAATGGAAACAAAGAATACACTGTCTTGGAACTAAGCTACAGAGACCTCCAACCTCTTTTCTGGACAGTTCCGCTCAGTGTTGTGTTTGAGGGGCTCACTAGTAGAACACGACCATGGATCTCAGAGACCCAGGAAGCCAGTTGTTGCCCCTTTGCCAGACAGGGAACTTGCAGGCCCAGGCTGTAAAATCCCACAATTTTCTGGAGATCCTGGAGGCCACCAGGAAAGCAGCTCCTGCCTTGGCCAGGGGCTTTCGTGGCACCTGCCCCCAAATCAAAACTCAGACTCAACACCATGTGTCTCCTGTCACCCTCCCTGAGCTTGCCAAGTTTCCCCTGGAACTGGAGCTCCGGTCCTCAGATGAGGCACCAGCAGAAGGTTCTGGAAAGCTCAGGGTCAAATGTTACTCAGGTGGTAACCCAGGTTCTGGGGGTTGGGGACACAGAAATCTTTCTTGCCGTCCTTTCTCTGAGCAAGCCCGTTTGGTGCCCGTGTCTTGGTGCTCTGGGGATCAATGACAGTGAATGCAGGGGCTCAGGGACTGGAGGGCAGGGAAGAAGTTGTAACCAAGGCAGAGATGGTGAGTTGAGAGTTGATTGGGTGAAGGTCAGGGCCCACACTGGTTCACTGTTAGCTCAAATCTGACCTCAGGAAGGCTTCCTTAAAAAAAAAAAATCATTTATTTGCATGCAGAGTTTCAGAGAGAGGGGGAAGAGACCTTCCATCCCCTGGTTCACTCCCCAAATGGCCACAATGGCTGGGGCTGAGCCAGGCCAAAGCCAGGACCCAGTTTCATCTGGGTCTCCCACGTGGGTGCAGGGGCCCAAGCACTTGGGCCATCCTCTGCTGCTTTCCCAGGTGCATTATCAAGGAGCTGAATAGGAAGTGGAACCACCAGGACTTGAACCAGTGCCCTTATTAGATGTGGATGCTGCAGGTGGTGGCTTTAACTACTATGCCATAGAACTGGCTGTGGGGCGGGGGGGTTGGCGCTGTGGCATGGTGGGTAAAGCTACCACCTGCAATGCCAGCATCCCATATGGGCACCTGCTCAAGTCCCGGCTGCTCCACTTCCAATCCAGCTCCCTGCTAATGCACCTGGGAAAGCAGCAGAAGATGGCCCAAGTACTTGTGCCCCTGCACCCACATGGGAGACCTGGAGGAAGCTCCTGGCTCCTGGCTTTGGACCCACCCAACTCCAGCCAGCCGTTGCGGCTGTTTGAGGAGTAAACCAGTGGATAGAAGATCTCTCTCTCTCTCTCTGTTTCTCCCTCTCTTTCTCTATAATTCTGCCTTTCCAATAAATAAATAAATCTTTAAAAAGATAAAGACAAAACGTGCACAGGTGTTTCACGTATGGTACCTCCTGGTTCCCGGCCTCATGCTTTAGGGATGGGAGGCTTAAGGGGCTTAAACTGACCCAAGAGGCAGGCCCGGCCAAGCCTTGGTGCTTCCTGAAGGGACAGGCCCTTCCCCAAAAAGGGTCACGTGTTCCGTCTGGAGCTGGAAATGACTTGGTCCCTCTGCCCCATGCCTGTTAGACCTGAAGACCCAGATGGCCTAGGTCAAGGAACATCCCGGGAGAAGGTATTCATTAAGATCCAGGCCAGAGGTCCAGGGCCCTGCCCGCTTCCTGTCCTGGGAGCCGGCACCCCTCATCCAGGCGGCCCGGGACCACGCAGCTCCGCACACCAGGTGTGGGCAGAACTCACAGAAAGGTTACCTCACAGCCACGCAACTGGGAAGGCCAAGGCTGTCCCCAGAGCCCCCTGGCTTTGCCGGACTGCGCCTTCTGCCTCCCTGCCCCGGACATTTGCCCTGGACACGCACCAGTGCTCCAGGCCAGGGGCGGACCACACGCTGACCCCATCCTCAGCCAAAAGCCCTCCCCACGCTGGGGTTAATGCTGACATTGTTCACCTCAGTGGCCTCGTCCGCTGAGGCAGCCACAAAGCCGGGAGAGCTGCAGGGGCTCTGGGTGGGCAGGCTGGCCACCCAGCGGGGAGCGTGGACTTCAGCTTCTGTTCCCCTCCTCAGCTTGGAAATGGCAGTGGGGGGGCAGGCTGGGGGAGGGCAAGGAGAGTGAGGGGAGGAGGGAGCTGCCCACAGTGAGGGAGCAGCAAGCCCTTAGACAGGGGGCCAGCGAATGGCCGTTTCTCTCTTTTGCCTCGGAGCAACCTAGGAGGAGAAAGGCGATTTCTAAGGAGAAAGGCGATTTCTAAGGAACATGCTGGCCTCAGCCCAGCTCTCCTGGGAGGGCAAATCCTGTCAAAGTCTGCAGTTTTAAAAAATCGATTTCCACTTCTCTGAGTGTGTAACTCTTTCTCCCACCTCCTGTGTCTCCCTCCCTGGGCCACGCGCGAGGGAGATGCTGTAGACGCCTGCTAGCAGATGCGAATTTAATTCTGAGCAATCCCACAGAGACTCACAGCCCCGCTGCCCTGTCCTTCACCAGGGGTACTAGGACGAAAGGAACCTCGGGGCTCTGATGCTGCTGAGCAGGACCAGCCGCCACCCCCCCTCCCCGAAGCTGAGCCAGGGAGCATGGATTTTGAGCCATCACAGTCCCCTGGGGCCTTGTGTGAATGTTTCAGGTCAGGAGCTGTGGCACCCACCTACGGATGTCCCCAACAGCTTGAGTCAAACTCTGCCAAGAACAGGAGCCCCAGGAAGCTCTCACACCACTTACCGCACCTTGGAAAAGTCTTCCCCCAGAAGAAGCAGGCAAACGCCTGGCCGCCTCTTCTTGCCCCCAAAAGATCATTTAACCCGGCCTTGGTGGCTCACGGGCCCCAGGTGGGCCCCCAGTGCAGGTCCTCACTGCCAGCACCCCCTGCTCCCCTGCCGGGCACCAGCCACCTCCAGCCCTTCGGGGCTAAAGGCCCTAATTACAGTCAGAAATGAGGTGTGTGTCTGTGTGCACACACGTGTGCCTTCAGGATAGTGGAACCCTTCCAGAGAAAAACAATGATTAAGGCTGGGATGCGTCGTCCCGGCCACCTGGAGGTGAAACTTCAGGCTGAAGAGTAGCCCCCGCACCCCTTCCCCCAACCTGCCCCCAAGAGAAGCGTCTAGCCACTCCAAGGACCCTGCGGACCCTTCCCGCCCCTCCGACTCCCAGCTCAGTCTGAAAGACAACGCTCTTCCCGCCACAGCTGCAGCAGGTCGTGCATTCCAAAGCCAAACCAGGCATCCTTAAAAAATACAAACGAGCTCTTGGACCCCATGCCTTCCCTGCGCCCTCCACCCCCACCCCGGGAAATGCCCCTGTCCAGGTGGGGCTGGGCGCTCGGGACAGTTAAGAGAGAAGCGGGCAGAAACTCTACCGTTCCGCGGGGCTGCGCTGGAAGGCGGCAGCTGCGCGATCCCCAGCAGGAGGACCGCGGCCGCGCGCAGGCTGCCGACGGGCATCTTCGGGGACCTGCCCGGCAGGCGCTCCCAGCTCGTTCCTGGCCTCGGGCGGCGCTCGGTGCCGGTGGGGCGCGCACCAGGACCGCGTGCGCACAGCCCAGATGCCGCGGCGAGCACGTAGCTCTGTGGATTCCTGGCTCCCTCCCGGGCTGCTTTTATGGAGCGGCTCAGCCCCAAACACGTGATTCATCGTGCGGCGGGGCCAGGACGGCCAGCCTTCCCCGGGGCTGGTGCCCCAGACCCGAGGTGAGAGGTAGCCACGGCTGACCCGGGATCCCGGCTCGCTGGAGCTGCCGGCGAGTGTGGGCGAGTGTAGAGACGGCGTCCGGGACCACAGTCTCCGTCTGTCACTGGCCCTGCCCAGAAGCCTCTAGGGCAAAAGCCCCCTTCTGGGGCGCAGGCTAGGGACTGAGGGTACTGAGCGATTGCATTCGAATTCAGATGTTTGGGAACTGTGCACTGTGTTCCTGACTGGGTTCTTACCTCTTCAAGTCTGGGAGCAAAGACGTTAGCTGAGGACCGGCACGCAGCACGACGGCATGCAGGCAGCTTTCCTGAGCGATTGGGGCTTTGACTATTGGTGAAGAGTACGTGCCCAAGGCTCTTGCTGTCAATCCACCCTCACTGGGAGCCTAGGAACAAGGTCCCTTCCCTAGGTTGGCAACACGGAAAAGGACTCGTGTTATTTCCTGAGCACCTACTATGTGCTGAGCACTTACTGGGCATTGTGCCCCTTGGCCTGGATCAGTGTCCAGGTTCGTTTCCAGCGCAAGCTGTCATCACCCTCACATACCTGCCCGCTTCCTCACATACCTGTGTTCTGTCTAGTCACGTGCGCACGCTCAGATCCCCTTTGTGTTTAGCCCTTGTCTAGTTGCTGAGTCAGAGGTCCTGATAAATTCCCTAATTCTCCCTGCTGCCCTTGCTGTCCCCTGCTGGTCCCACCCCTGAGGTCATCTGTGCTTCTGGCCTCCCTGGGCCTCTGGGTGTCTCTGCACTGCCCCAGGTGCTGGGCTCCCCTCGGTGCCTGCACACACTGCCCTGACAGCAAGAGCTGGCTGCAGAAATGCTCCCCGCACTCCCTGCCCCCCACCCTCCACCGCCGCCACCCCCACCCTGGTACCTGACCCATCGCTCCATCTTCTTGGGGCCGTGGCAAGCTCATTCCTGTTCTGACCCTCGCAGACCCCTGGGCTGGCCTGAGTGCCCAATGAAGCCACTGGGTGCTGCAGGGACTAAGCAGCCAACCTGCTGAGAGGCAGCAGGACACATGCCAACCGCATTTCAGGGGCTTACAGCTCTGACTCGGCTGTCCCGTGTGGGCTAACACAGGGCTCTGAAATCGCCCGTAGGGAGCCGTTACAATAACCACCTTGCTGGGAGCACTTCCAGACCACAGCAGGTGTAAGGATGACCTTTCCTGCCTGATCCAGAGCCTCCGTGTCGCGCCCTGGTTCTGGTTCTCTCCTCTGATCTGTCACCCAGGGCAGCCTGTTCAGAAGATGAACGGATTGGAGGTGCACAAGAGCTCTGGGGATGGGGAGGAGCCGCAGCAGGGCCAGAGGCTCAGAGGCTGAACCCGGGGAGGTGAGATGGCTTTGGCCCGCGTGTCAGCACCCAAGGTAAACTGGGCACGTGCGCGCTGTTCCTGCCCCTCCTCCTCGAGCTTCTTTGCCCTCGTGTTTGGCTGAACATGAAGTCCAGTTGCTCCTGGAACGTGAGCCTGTGGATGCTCTCCAGAGATCCCCGCAGACGGCCAGGTCACGAAAGGGAGGAGGAGTGGCTTTGCGAGATGGTCGAGGCTGGGTTGTGAGCTGGATTTCATAGTGAGAGAGAAGAGGGTTGGGATGTTTACTGCGCGCCCATATCAGAAACCTGGTTAATTAGTAAGGAATGGGAGGCCACACAGAGGAAACAGAGAGTAAAACAGAGACACCACCACCACCCCCCGCTCTAAGTTGGGGGGAGGGAGGGAGAGCAAACAGAAATGGATGGAATTCAAGCAGGGGTAGGCATTGTGGTGGAGCAGGTTAAACGGCGATTTAGGACACTCGCATCCCATATCAGAGTGCCTGGTTCGAGTCCCAGCTGCTCCAGCTCCCTGCTCATGTGTCTGGCAGGCAGCAGATGATGGCCTGAGTACTTGGCTCCCTGTCACCCATGTGGGAGACCCAGATGGAATTCCTGGATCCTGGCTTTGGCCT